>NC_030856.1:20274018-20280777 GCF_000208745.1 Theobroma cacao | reverse complement strand
TCCTCGATAAAAGGTTATTTGTCCGACATATTTTTATCTCACGCTATGCATTTTATCTTGCCTCACATTTGCATTTCTTTTTAGGTTAAATAGGAGATAAAGTAAAAATAATAATAATTAAGGAAATCTAGTGGAATTAAAAATTAAAGCCTAATAGGATAATCTAAAAATTGGTACCGTTCATAGAACGGGCGTTCCGACGGTGCTAATCCTTCCCCGGGCGTAACCGTACTCCTGAACTTAGATCTAGAGAAATGTAGACCAGTTTAAGGTTTTTTTTGGTGGGCTTAAAATTAATTTAATTTTTCATCAATTAGAATCGAGTCATAGGTGGCCAATCGCACCTAGAAAAAAAAAAGATTGGTGGCGACTCATAGTTTAATTTTTTAGTGAGTTTTCACAATCACGTCTAGCGGTCGGGTTCCAGCTCGACCCGCACGTTGCGACAATGTTAATTATTCCTGGCTTTCAAAAAATGCCAGTTTTTGCACAATTAACCAAGTCTGAGCAATCCAACTAGTTAAGCTCAAATATTTCATTAATGAGCTAAACCCATACCTTAAAAGCTAGATTGCCTGAGTCTTAGCTCCAAATTATCCATTCCAAGCCAAGGAGGGAAAAATACCAAATATGGAGAAAATCATATTTTGAAGTTTTTAATCGATTAAATCGAAAAATAATTGGTAAAAACGTTAAATCTTACCTCTAGAATGATTTTTCAAGCTCTAATTGGCCTCAAACGACTCAGAAATTCAATTTAGGGGTTGGGGTTTTGGGTTTCTAGAGAGATAAAGGAAGAAAAAGAGTTTAAAGAAAGGAATGGGGTGAAATGACTTGAACCCCTTTTTATTTTTGCCTTTTGTCTGTGATGTATCGATACATTTGGCAATGTATCAGTATATCTGTTTTAATTTCAAATGAATATATTGATGCATTGAGGCAATATATCAATACATTTCAAGCAGAAGTCCTCAGTGCTTTCAACTTCAAATGTATCGATACATTAAGGCAATGTATCAATACATGTTCATCCTTTGCCAAATTTATTGATACATCCTTAAATGTAAATGTATTGATACATAGAGGGATGTATTGGTACATTTTTCCCTGTAAGCAGTTTTAAGCTTCCAAAACTTCCAAAATTCCAAGTTTAACACCCCAAATCATTCCTTGTTAATAGCACATCTCATATCAATCATCTAGCTTAATTCTAAACACATAAATTTGCAAACACAACATCAAACTTAGATCAAAACCTCCAACTATGGGATTTATCACATATTTTCTCAAAATTTACCTAAGTGTCCATTTATCTACATATATATCCTCAAACAGTTGGCATACGTAGCATATCATCCATTAACTTAATTTACATTGAAAATTAAGGGTGTTACATTTATCTTGCAGGGATAGACCCTATAAGGCTTGGGGATCAATCCCAGAATCCATTCTAAGTGTCCAAACTTCCAAGGATCGATACTTCCTCCATGAAGATTGACCCTTCGTGCTTTAACTTGCAAAAATACATTCCTTTGGTTTTTTTTTCCACCCATTCTTTCAACCATCAATCTTACACCAATGCAACACAATACTGGGGAGAAATTTATAACAAAGTAGTTGGAAAAACTCATCCAATAATACAATTATATGAAGGCTCATTCAAACATTTACAACTTAATCAATTTCACTTAAATGAAAGGTTGGGGTTTCACATTGTCATTCCACAATCACAAGTTGGTACTTCTAATGCATGAGAGTTTATGAGGTGAGATTAGGGCAATTTGTCATGATGTATATTTGTATTATTATTTTTTCAAACATGTACATTATAATTATTGGATTCAATAAACATTTGTAAGAATATTTGTTTTAATAAAAATTTGTTTTTTTAGTGTCTATTAATTATTTTTTAAAATAATTAAATTATTTCGTATCGCATTCGGAATTATAATTGCTCTATCAAGAAAGTGACCGCACGTATTCCCGAAGAGATACTAACGAAGTTACCATTGAAATATGCATATTTTTAAACATAATCCATGAGCATTCTCAATGGATTTTGTTGACATTTACGATGGAATATTTATGCACTGCTGACGAATTTGAATGAAAATTTTAACAGAATTATATTTAATCTTTGATGGATCCCATCAAGAATTTTGTTCTACTACGTCAAAATTTTGTCAAAAATCATTTTGACAGAATTGCTGATGGAATAAACATTTATTGACAATTTTCGTTTTTGATGGATTTACATCTTTACCAATAAATTTGCTGACAAAATTTTTCATCAGAAATTTTTCAATAGATTTTAGTGAGTTTCGAAAAGAATAATTTACTGACGAATGTTCCAATGGAATTTTTCATCCAAAATCCATTGCTAGATTTCATTACAAATATTTTTTGACAAAAATTTTTTTCAGAAAATGATTTTCTTTTAGTGATGCATTTAAATGTTCAAAAGTTTTAAATTTAATTTTAAAAGCAAATCTGTCGAATTCGTTTGATTTTAAGTTTGTACATATAGCATTTTTCTAGCATAACTTTAATACGTTAACGTTGTTCTAAATTATTTATATTGCTTTAATCGCTCCATTGATTATTTAGACTATCATCATTTTTAACCATTATATTTGATGTGTCCATTTGGATTTGACCAATTCTTCAACAAAAAAACTATCCAATGCAAAAGTGGGGAATATGTTATAATAACCTCTAGCCAATATGTAGCATCCTAGTGTAAAAGTTTGACCTATTTGGATATATCAACAGGAGTTTAAACTTCATTATATCATTTAAAAGAAATTAAACTTTCAGAATTATGAATTGCATTCACATAAGCTTAGAAAGTCTCTCTCTCTCTCTCTCTTCTCTCTCTCTCTTCTCTCTCTCTCTCTCTCTCTCTCTCTCTCTCTCTCTCGTAATNATGCCATGGCTACTCCTCTTTGAGATGTGTTGTTTCCGCTTGCGTAAGTGTATGTAGCCATTGCCAGACTCTCGTCTCTCTCTCTCTCTCTCTCTCTCTCTCTCTCTCTCTCTCTCTCTCTATATATATATATATATGTATATATATGAAAGAAAAGCTATTATTTTGTATACAATTTTAACATAAATGAATGAAATCATTATATGTTTTATGTCTTTTGAGTGTTTAAATCATTATTTCGATTTACGTTCACAAATGATATAATATGAGTTGTTTCGAATCTTTTAAGAAAGTTGAATAAATGGATTAAAAAATACCCAAAATTTGATTTCATTTCTTGTACCTATGCTCATTTGAGTGTTTTTTTCTTAACTTCGGTTAGATTACTTGCAAAGCTTTGTGGGTCATTATATTGTTCACTTTTTTTTTTTTGGATTAAGATTCAATGAGTTAATCTACTCGACTAAAGTGTACATGAAAAGGTTGTGCATGGGCATGTAAAATGTTAATTCACTTTTTGGAACTGTTCTTGTGCATTTTAGGCATAACATCAATTGGAATAACTTGTTTTTGTTGTCAACCAATAAAAAAAAAGGGCGATTTTAACTATACACCTATGACCTAATTACTTGGATTGTAAGATATGCTATATTATGCTATGTTTATAAGTCTAAATAATAGAAGTTGTAATTTTGTTGTCTCCTAGATCTACTTTTATCTTTCCATAGCCATGTTTAAGTTTAAGGTTTGCTTAACTCTTTAAAGGTATAAGACCTATGATCAGTTTGTAAGATTTAAATCCTCCATCTATTGTCATACATAAAGACATGAATTACGTTATAATACGAAAAACTATTCTATTAAACTTACTAGATTATGGCCCGTGCATTGCACACGGACCTCTTTCTACTTGTTTATTTCTTTCTCTTTCTACCTCTCATTTTCTTTCTTCAATATTTTTTTTCTTTTCTTCTGTGGCCTCCATGTGGCTTAGGGATGGCAATGTGTAATACCCTGCACCCTCGTTGGACACAAATAAGACCTTTTTGATCAAACAAATGATCATTTGATGTGAATTGGCATGCTAAAGAGCGACAAAGGATGAAAGGAACGTTCAAGAATAAAATGATTCGCGCGTGCAAAAATAATAATTAAATAATAATATTTTCGTTGGAGAAGAATTAGTAAGCTAAAGGATGATTCGAAAGTAAACCGAGATGTAATGATGCGTTTCGGGACCAAAGAAGGCAAGTGAAAAATTTATTGAATAAAATAATATCTTCCCCACTTAAAAATAAATTCATCCTCAAATTCTAACCAACATACGGTGAACAATCAAAATTCTAAAATTCTTCTACATCACTTTTGTTGGACATTCTCCATATAAGATCTCAATCTTATGAATTAAATCAATTTCCAATCTTTATAGAAAACTCGGCAATGTCATATTACTTTTATTTATAAGTACCACACTTCTCGAATTAAATCGATATTATTCTTCCTCTTATAAAGAGAAATTAAATATATCATTAATCCTAGTCACACCTCCATCAAATCATTCTTAAATCATCAATTATGCATCTTTACATAGCCATCCACAATTTCCTCTACCTTGATCCTTTATCAAACCTTTTGGCATTTGAACATTTATCCAACCATTGACTACGGGTCTAATTTGTCAACCTATCTTTATTTCGGTTTACACACTTCCATACCATTTCCATGCGAGCATTTCATAATACATAAATATCAAGACATGTTTTATTTATTTTAGATATATTTAACATCAGAGATGATTCAAATCTAATAACCATTAATAACTATATTCTCAAAAATAAAACTCCAATACTTTCATGATCGAGTGCTCGCTAGATAATTTCAACTTATACCACAAGACATTTCGATAATTAACGATATTCTTGTATATATCTTTATAATCTTAATCAATCTTTTTAATCAATAGCTAATTTGTTCATCATCAACTGCATACAACATATCTAACTTGAAATTCCTCAAATTTACTCGTGCTTTCTAACCATAAGGGGTTCTTAATGCGACAACATTTGATAGTCAGTACTGTGACGTTGTAACTGTTTGAATTCACTTTATCCTAGCAACTCTTCCACCTTTAAAGCTATTACCTCAATTATTCACAATTGTGTGGCTTTCCTCTGAGTCTATACCACAATTAGCAAGATTAACTTTCTATCACAAGTGCGTGATCAGAACATTGACTCAACGTGTTTATTTTGCCACTAACATTCATATATCTTTACCATAACATTTAGTACAAGTTTGCTTAAGCAAAAATCTCTAAATTTATTCATAGCTACATGTATCTCAAATTGCACATAACTTATCATCAGTCAATAAATCCCACTTGAGAATACTCTTTCCATATTGTATAGTAACTTCACCATATAGTATCATGGCACTATGTTCCTCCATTTTACTATCATGCATACTCCACAGAAATTAATTAAAAGATTTACGTACCTTAACTAATGCTAATTCCATTTAATCATATCTTAAATACTCCAAACTTGTAAATTACAACTCCAAGTGTATGTCCATAGATCGATAATCTTTATATATTTCATGATCATGAAAACTACAACTTACAAACTAGCTTTCTATCATATGCACTTTATTAGTACACTAATTTACACATATTTAACCTACCCTTGGTGGTATGTCAAAATCATCCCTGTCTCAGTGGTAATCCAGAGGAATCTCTCCTCTGCATATCCATACGAGCTGGTGGAGATGGGGCAACTACCGTAGCCCGTCCTAACTGTGGGCAAGTATTCCTAATATGACTCGACTGACCACAATAAAAACATCGTGCAGACCCCCTACACAGCCCCACATGATAATTTCCACAATTTTTGCATTTATCAGAACCTCCGGAACTCTTCCCAGAAAGTCATCGCAAATCTGTTAAATCTCGAAAACCTCTGTTGTGTCTGTGAAAATGGAGGTTGGGAAGATGTTACTAAAACAGTAGTAGTACTTCCTGAAACAGAGGAGTCTTTTCCCCTTTTTGGTGGCTGACTAAAAGATACCCTCAGATTTCTCCTTTTTACTAACTCAGCTCGCAGACTCCTATTTTCACTCGCAAGCTTCTCAGCTCTTAAAGCCATTTGCACCACCTCTTTAGCTACGATTGCGTCTGATTCACCCATAAAAGAAGTGCAACCATGTTGCCTAACCTCTTTAAACTTCTTAGAATTAAAAACATCCATCACTAGTGGTGGGACAGAAAGTGGGGGTGGTGGTATTGAAAGAGCAGCTGGAAGAACTGTAGGAAGAGCTTGACCAGCTTGAGCCTGGCCAGCAATAGCAGTAAAGAAGGCTGCCAATGCCTGAACTGCCTTAGGAGGCATGGCAGGAATACTAGTAGGTACCGGAGGAGGCGGAGGATGTGGATGAGTCTCGGTCTATTTAGCAGCATGTGCTGCCCAAAAAGTAGACGCAGTTGATTCTCCCTCTATAGGATCTAGCTGACTATGTTGGGAACTGTAAAACCCAATCGTATAAATACATGTCATGACATACATGCACTGAGTAGCATGTTATTATGCTAAGAAAGCACATAAGAAAAGACGAAACCCGATATCGTACCTAACGGTACACTTGAGTTGATTTAACCTCGAACTAGTTCAAATAGGAATTGTAGGATGAAATTTAATATTTTATAGTCCAGGAATGAAAAAAATGATTGTTCGGAGTTCGAGGGTTCATTTGGGGTAAAATTGGAAATTTTGATGTTCAAGGGCAAAATCGTCATTTTGCCACCTAAGATAATAATTTGATCATGGAGTGAAATTTTT
>NC_030856.1:20098448-20267740 GCF_000208745.1 Theobroma cacao | reverse complement strand
GAAAGTGAGCTGATTTTGGTGATTTTAGAGGGTTATTGGCTGATATTTAATGGTTAGAAATGTTGGAGAGAAAATGGGACAATTTAGAGCTAAAATGGAGCGCGTTAGCAATTTATCGGGTAAAGTGCTAAAAATAGGTTAATACCGCGTTTAAACCGTTTTAGGCTATTGCATTTCATATCATGCATTAGTATAGGATTTAAGTCAATTATATAGTGATTTAGCATCAATGTGGTGAATTATGTAATTTTTGCAATGTGTCTAGGAGTAGAGCCTTTCGGTAAAGGCAAGGAAGTCGTACTCGACGAACAGTGATCGAGGCACCTAGAAAGCATTTAATTTGTACAAACTATGAGTAAACCTATTATTATTGTAAATTATCTAGAGTTTATTTCTAAATGCTCTTTATGTATTTTATGAAACGAAAATGAGATTAAAATGGGACTTTTGATGTTTTAAAAATAAATGTGACAAATAAATATATTGTGTTGATTATCTGAAATAAGAAACTTTTGATCATGAAATTGAGTAATTGGAGGCTGCCAATTGTTTTGAAAAATATATTTTCCTATGAATGGCTTATGATATATGAATATATGTGGCTATATTTTATAATTGCATTGAAAAATTATGTAAGCTGTCTTTTACTATGCAGGCTGGATAAATAAATAAAAACCACGTTATGCTGTCAAAATTTTATTAAAATTGGTGAGTTAAGTCATTGCAGTGACGGGTTTTCATGGATTGCCTATTAAGAGGGGTACGGTAAATCCGGTTACATAGTTACTCCGGTTGTAGAGGCGAGGAGGGTAACTCCCGAGGTAGTGTTAGAGCTCACTTCATGTCGAACCCCCACATGAATGTGTAACTCGGCCAACGCCAAGGAACGACTTGTTTTCAAAACTAACATGTGTTTAACATGTAAATATCTTAACAACCTTGATGGACTTGGTTAGATGCCTCGGCCAAGGTATCCCCGAGGACTAGTTTTTGGCTTAAGCCCTGTTTCTAATCAAAGTCATAAGCCTTAACAACTATTTTGGTAAATTACAAATATTTTATGGTTTAAGAAATAAATTGAAAACCTTATGAAATGGTTTGTGATTTGTTGTTTAAACTTGCCTCCATTTTACTCGCCTTTAAATATTTATGATAATGTCTGTTTACTCATTGGGATTGCAAAATCTCACCCACCTCTTTTCCAAATATTTCAAACCTGTGGTAGCTTGTAGATACCCGATTTTGTCGAAGATTCCAGTTGACCCCTCTATCTCACAGACAATAGGTTACTATCACCAACACTTGGTGTATTTATGGGCCACTTGTCATTGTAATTATTATTGTACATTATAACTTTGTAAATTATTGTATTTATGAATTTATTTTACTTTCACGTTACAAAAGATTACTTACACATGTTTCTATAAATATTGTTTTATATAAAAATGCTATATTTTAATCAATATTTTGAATAGTAATATTTGTTTATAAATCCTTTTAAAACAAAAATAAAATAATTTGTCTTTTGATTTACTTGTGCCGGAAACGACTGGTAATTGTTTAAAACGGAATGTTTAACAACGATTGCTCACAAGAAAAGCAAGAAACTGATACGTAAGTCTTGTGGGGTTCCGATTGGCATTTCGGGTAATGAGTATCAATCGAAACGTCGCGACGATTATCATGAGCCCGAAGAAGGTTTCGGGTCGTGACAACTCATGAAAAAATTTTAATAATTTTTTTATCTAATTGAATATTTGAATGAGCTAAGGTAATTATAGAATAATGTAAATATATTAGAGTTAAGATTAAAGTAGTAATTTTTAAAATTATTTGAGAAGTTAATAAAATTAAGGCATTTGATTTTTAATAAAATTAAAGTTCGGGTACTTTAAAATTAACAGATATCTCTCCCATTGACATCCTAACGTGGCTAGAGGAAAAAACTCCTTTGAAGCTTCCTTTTACTTATCTAACAGATATAACCTTCCTTGAAAAAGTGACCCTACAATGAATCACATATCCAAGCGGCGAGCTTTGGGCCAAGCTTGAACACTAAACGTTACACAAACACCTTGCGCAACTCGGCCGATTTAAATTGTTTTTTTATTATAAATATTGTACATTTATTTTTAATTTCAATTTAAAAATATAATAAAGTGAGCCAAGTGACATTAAAAAGGAAAAACCAATGCCCGACCTCCTACTTTCTTCTACACGAGATATGGCTAAAAACTATCATATTCATTCCTCTTGCTGCACCCAATATCATGTCAGTCTAAACAAGCTATTCCGTCAAAAACTTTAATCTTCAACAATAATTAACTATTAGAGAATTAATTTTGAATGTCTATGTCTATGCCGATAGTTTTGAAAGATTTTTTTTTCTCAAGGAAAAGAAGGTAAACATTTTATCCTCTCCCTGCCAACACAAAAAATCTTCCTCACTGTTTTTCGGAATTTTGTCCACGCCCACGCCCACTGCGTCCCCGGGCAACACGACCGCGCATTGCTGGTCTTCCCCGACCTCTACTTGAGGAGGGAAGCACTCCTGCCTGCCTTAGCATGGCTCTCTCTCTCGCTCGCTCTTGTAGATTTACCAAAGTTGAGGTTGCACCTACAGGAGATGTTTGTTTTACATCTTCTGCTTCTGGTGCAGAACTTGAACCAATGTGCTTTGAGACCTCAGTGTCAGGCGGAACACTTGTTGAAGCAGGCTTTGAGACCTCGGTCTCTGGTGTAACACTTGTAGAAGCAGGCTTTGTGACCTCGGCGTCTGGTTGAACACTTACTGAGGTAGGCTCAGCAGTCCCAGTGGCAGCTTCAGGCATCTGATCCGTCTCCACTGCAGTCTGGTGATTACCGTCATTTAACTTATCAAATCCTTCAGCAACAATCTCTTCAGCTACATCACCTTCATTATTCTTCTCATCATTTACGTCAGGAGAGTTATCACCTTCTACTGCTGCAGTAAATAGTGCTTCATCATCAACCCTAGAAGGTGAAGCCAAAGGAACTAGCTCTTGCTGACAGTCCCCAATTTCAGAGCATCCCATCCCATTGTGCACATCAGCACCTCCTTCAATTTCTGCTACTACCTCAGGGACCAGTTCTCCTTCTTCCCTCTCACTCTCAGTTTCAAGCAAGAGCTGTTGGCTATCTTGCTCAGCCAGATTCTTTGATTCATCGTCAACCGCCATCTCAGTTCCACTTGGCCTATCCAACATCTCATCTAACATATTGTTTTTATTTTCCAGCAATTCAACCTCATTTTTGCCATCTAATTGGGGTTGTTTTGGTTCATCAGATTTCTCCTCCATTGTTTCAGCCTCTTCCTTCTCCACATCAACAACCTCCTCATTCGAACCTTGAGCTACATCACCAACGGTATCATACGCTTCTTCAGTTACTTCTGTGCAACCAAGATTTTCTGAAAGAGCAGCAGCTTGACCTTCAGCAGCCTCTGGTGGGGAATCTGAACCTCTAGGTTTCTTGAGAACTGGTACAGCCACGTCAGTACTCGTCTCCCCTGGAACTGGTAAATCCTCGCACAACTCAGAAGCAGCTGAAGCTAGACGTTTGCGAACTGGTTGATTTTGTTGAGCAAGAGTTCCTTGGGCATCACCATCAAGAGATGTAGCTTCTGACATCTCCACATAACCTTGTGGCTCTTCGGCTTTGACAAAACGTGGGCGGACAAGCTTCCTCCCAGTTTTACGAGTTTCAATATTGGTTTTAGGTAAAATAGATCTCCTCTCTTCTAATGCTTTAGCTGGTTGATGGTGGCTTGTTGCAGGAGCAGTTGAGGATGCAATAATGGGATCATGATGAGGTACTGTACCTGACAGTAAAATTAACTTGTCATACAACAGCTGAAAAAAATAGGAAGACAGTTTTCAGAAAAATAAACTAAAAGACAACCTGAAGAGGTGGATACAGAAGGGTCAACCAAAGGAACGTCTCCAGAGCCAGTTCCAAGCTCATTCAGAATTGAAAGTGCTACTCTTTCAAAATCCTCTGCAGCAGATAAATATGGAGAAGCATGATCATCAGAGATGGTGCCAGAAAGAAGCTGAACCACAGAGGTACCCTGTAAAAATAAATCCAGTAAGAACTTTAAAAAAAATTAAATAAACAAATCCAGTAAGAAACCTGAATTACAAGGTCAACACTGAAAAAGTATTCAATACAGAAGCCATAATAGTGAGTAGGCATCAAGGTGGTATCTCTCCCTTTTTCTTATTTAGATATGTTTTTCAAGATATGAAACCAATACTACTAATATGCTTAACTGCTAAAGTCAGAAAGTAAGGGAAGATGGCAGTTTTGCCTTTCTTTCAAGGCAAGATTGAACCCTAAACAATTAATAAGTGTTTCCACTCAAGGAACACAACCTTTTTAAAAGCAATTAACAAATTGACACTTAAACAGGTATTGAAGTCACTGCTGCAGCAAATAAACTAAACAAAAAATTAAAAGAATAAAAAATTAATAAATTAAAAGAAGAAAATGTAATGACAATAATCTCACTTGCTATCTCTTTGTTGGACTCGTGAATCTCACTTGAGGTGTTTGTGTATGCGTGTGAGATTTATCTTTACTCTAGATAAAAAGAGGACTAATTCACTTTTCTTCCATTGTATTTTTCCCGACAATAATTTCTGTTAGGAATAAAGAAATTAGTGTGATTTTGAAAGCAATTTGTTTTATCTTTTGCTTTTTAGTTGCAGTGTGTAAAGAAAAGACATGGATAAAAGTTGATGTATAAATGACTAATAGAAGAAACCAGACCCTCTTACTCACCAAAACAAAATGAGAAACCTAAATAATATAAACACCACAACTTCTTTTACCTCTGGAAGATTGCCTTCAGCATGTTTGAGCTTGTCTAGTTCTTCTGAGAGGCGCTTCAAAGCCTGCTGATACTTCTCAAGCTCACTTAAAACGGTTGCTTTTCCCTGCAATACATTAACAATAAGAGCAGAGCAAACATAAACTAACATTAGTAGAGACAGAACTTATAAGCAAAATTCTGTTGTCTATCTTAAAATGGACAAATTCAGAGCAAAATACAACAGTTCGGTTCTTCTTAAGGGTGTAATCAAGCCCAGCAGTGCCAAGACAGACAAAGCTCAAGCTCGAGTTTGAGCTCAACCAGAGTACTATTTTCCTAGCTTGTGCTTGAGTCAAGAAAGAACATGAGTAACTCAAGCTCATTCAATTAGACTCGCAACTAAAACCTAATAAAAAAAAAGGTTTGATTAAGCTCGAGTTGATTATTTGTAATTGAGCTCAAATTGACACGCTATTCTTACAAATATTTTTTAATTAATTAGAAATTATATATAATATAAAATATGTACATTATCAAAATATTTAAACATACATTAACAAAATAAAAAACCTCGACTAGGCTCGTGAGCTACTTGAGCAGGCATTAAGAGTACTCAAAACTTGGCAAGCTTGACTACCCGAGCTCAACTCTGACTGACCAAATTGAGTTCGAGTATTTTCTGAGCCAAGCTCAAGTAGCGAACAAGTATATTAGCGTGTAAATCCCTTCTGCTTCATTAGGGCAAAATATTAGCAAAGAACAAATAGACAACCTTTTCAGTTTTCCTAACAGCTTCCATGATAGTCCGTTCACATTTTATACGCTTTGCTTTCTCATTCTGATGTTCATCCTTTTCTTTCTTCAACTCTTCTCTTGTCCTCTCAACCGTTTTTTCCAGACTCTGCGTAAAATATTGTGGAAGGAAAAATTGTTTACAAACAAGGAAAACAAGAACAAGTCAAACAAAGAAGAATCAACTTAAGCACCTGTATTCTAGTGTCTTTCTCCTCTTTTTCCTTCATGACTTGATCACCAGTCGTATCACTGATGGACCTTCTACCTACATTCAAGAATTCAAAAGTCAGCAACAAGATAACTAGATAATATAATATAATTCTAAGAAAAATCCTACCTTGTTTCAATTCCTCCAACAGTTTCGAAAGGGCTTGATTTTCTTTGCTTATTTGCTCTTTTTCTTTTGTTAAACTCTCAGCTCTCCTCTGGAAGATAAAACAAAAAACACAAAAAACCTATTAGCTAATAACACGAGCCATAACAACAACAAAAAAGGAGAAAATTTACAACTACTTCAATTCTCAAAACTTTGTTGATTAAATCAGCAAGAAAATAGAGTAAGTAATGATTTCCACTTCATCACAACCTTATACTGAAGGACAAGCTTCCTCTGCTTCTCCATGTCCGACTTTAGATTAGCCTACACATGAAATAACACAATCAAATACTTTTTTACATCAAAACTGAACCCTACAAGTTGATGCCTAAAATTACAGAGAAGTGGACACTAAAGTACCTCTAATAGCAAAATATCATTTAACTTTTTATCCTTCTCATTGAGTTCCAACTTGCTGGTCGCAAGATCACATTCCAATTTTGATATTGTGTCCTGCTTCTTAGAAAGAAGGTTCATGATTTCATCTATCTGAGCATCCTTCTCTTTCAATATTTCCTGGTGGAAAATAAAGTGCACATAAGAATACAACAAAAAAGCAGCCGCTTGAGTTAATAGAAAATTATAAGTGCTATGTATAACAGATCAATAGATCCGATGATCAGTCTATTAAAGAAACTTTAAAATCAGCATCCCAGTTCTTACTTCATTTACTATCCTCATTTTAGCATAAAAGTAATTTCTTTAAGTACGTTATAGTTCTATATACAAATTCGTTGTTGAATATTCAGTGTCTTGAAAAAAAATTTAAGAGCAAAGCAGCAAAGTGTAAGATATAATGTAACCATCAAGTAATAATCATTGCAGACCTCATTCTGACCCACAACGACCTCAAAAGAAATGCAAATAGATAGGTACATACCAAACTCACAAAAAAAAATCCATTTTCTGTAAAAAATATTACATCAAAGAATTTTACGTTGTAAATGGTTTGCAAGCAGTACCAAATAATGCTATTTAAAATTGTCCATAAAACTTTTAGAAAATCGACAATTAAGAGCACAAATAGCATGTAGTTAAACCATCATCACGTAAAAGACTCAAAAAGGGATAAAAAGAAAAGGATAACTTTAGCAGTTAATAGAAGAAAGAAAAAGATGGAATCTTTCAAAATCAAATGAAAAACTGAAATTATTAATGTTTTTTCTAAGGAACTTAAATGATTAATTATGAAATAAAAGAATGTGATTCTAAAAGTTCTCATACAAATTCAGTTCAAATACTTGAAACAGGGTGATATGCATTCATAAAAGCCCATCTCACCTCTTTATGTTGAGCATCATTTTTCAGGCGATCATAGTCTTCCACATCAATGTTTTTAAATCTCTCAAGTAACTTCACAGAAGAGTAAATTTTAGAATGTTGCAAGAAAGACAGATACAAAAGGCAGTCTACACTTTAAAACTGTGTTCATACCTCAGAGACCCTCTTTTCCAAACAATCTCTCTCTGTCCGATAGATTTCAATTTCTTTTTTAGAAGCTTCAAGCTCAATTTGTCTCTTCATCAGCTGGCTCTCTAGAGTTTCAGATTCAATCCTATTTTTTTGAGCTGCCTCGCGTAAATTCTATAAGCACAACAAGGTAAACTTGTAAATTGACGAATATAACAGATAAAAATGCTATCACAAAGCGATTACATTCAATTTTTTTTAAAATGATCCTAGAATGCCGGCTTTCCTCCTAAGACATACCTGGCATTCCTCAAAATTGTGCTTGTTCTCTTCTCTAAGCTGCATGTTGCTTTCACGGAGTAAATTCATTTCCCTAACCTGCAAAGATTCCAGTAATGCAACTTTGAGGGCTGGGAACATAAATATCTTGTAAGGCAATATTAAAGAGATAGGAGTGCACTACACATCAGGATAATCCAATAAATGCTAGGTCTCTGAAAGGTAGTGAAAGTTGGGGAAAAGAAATATTATAAAGGAGCAAAAGCATGGGGAAAAAATTCTGAACACTACTATTTTGGCAAGAAGTAAAGAAGAACCTGATGTTGTAAAGACTTGATCTCTTCCTCTGTCATCAATGCGGCTCTTATATTGGCACGCTCAGCATTAAGTGTGGCTTGGGCAGTTTCTGCTGCCTTAAGAGCATTCTCAATCTACACAGTGAATGCAAGAAATTTATCAAATGAAACCATTCAATGAAAAAAGAGAATTGCTATGCCATTATAAAGCCTACGTTTTATACATCAAATTGTTATCACAAAAATGAAACAATACAAAGAGCACACAACATTTGATGACTTCTCATTTGAGGCATTAACCTGTTAAAACACTAGAGATCTAAAAAATTACTCTTTACATCATCTTTCATTTCCCAAACCTCTTTTGAACCAGCAACCAAACAGCAACCTAAAATACAAACTTCCAGTAAACCTAGGAGCATACCTAATGTTGTACATAGAATCGATTCACATAATACTAGTCAAAGGCAATCCAAGATGATAAGTTTTCATGCAAGAAAAATTATAAACAAATTTATTCCTTCATCAATTGGGGAAAAAACTTACAAGATGTTCAGCAAATAAGCCCCCAGAAAATTAATTTGCTAATTTTTTTATTTCAGAATAAAGGCAAAAACATATACAGGTAGATAGAAACCCAAAGTTGAAGCTGACATGGTATACATCAAAATAAGCAATTCGGTCAATTTATGGGAAGGAATTACTCACTTGTGATTGCAACCGTAACTTCTCCTGCTTCAACAAAGAAATCTCCGTTTCTGCCTATTGAGGATCAGAAAACATCAGAAAATAAATGCAGCAAGAAAAAGACAGGAAAAGAGACAGACTAAAAAAGACCAATAAGAACTTACTATTTCTTTCGTCCGTCGGAGGTAATTAACCACATTCTGCAAACCAGAATCACCAAGTGGATCTTGAACAGCGCTTCGAGACAAAATTACAGAAGAACCACGATCTTTCTCAGCCAACTGAATGTGCAAAGCCTCAATCCTACTGTGCAATAATTTGTTCTGAAGAACAGATAAGAAAGGATCATATCTAAAATCTTACAAAACTACTAGCATTTGTCTATTCAATTGCATAAAATTAATAATACAAAATAAATTTTAGAATAGGTAAACCAAAAAGAGAAAAAGATTCCTCACAAAAATCATTTCATGTTTGCAAATGCAAATAATAACAAAGCAGAAGCAAATAGTAGCAGGAAGACATGCATCAACCTTTTGAATTCCCTTCCTAGGTGTACCTCATAGGTGTCTTATTTCACAGCCAAATTGTAAAAATTAAAATGTACAAGTCATTGTTGATATTTTTACTAGAATGACCTATGCCTAAGAGCAAAATAAATCCTATGGCCCCAACACTGCCATTCACATTTCTATCAACAATCAAACAAAAAACTCTAGGATGGACATGAGAACCTAAGCAACTGGTCAGTGTCTGAATTAACAGCTGACTAACTGAACCTGTAATTGTCGTGACTGTATCTACCATATTCGAGTTAGCATGGAACCTATCAAGTTTCCTAAAAGAGAGTCACTTCTTGTCTATATTGATTAAACAATTAGCTAGTTTCTCAATGTTAATATTTCTTGGACCCACAATATTGTTGCATGTCATATGAGGAATAATGAGGACAAGAGCTATGTTTTATGAGTTAAAATATACAACCTGATACCTCTATCGACTTGTGGAGAAATTGAAATGACTGTCCAAGTGAGAAAGAATGTGGACAGGGAACAGAGCGAGTAAACAGGGCAACTTCAAAAGCAACACTGACCTGTTCATTAAGTTCATCATATTTCTTCTCAGCTTTATTTCTTGATTCCTCAAGGATTGATTTCTCCACCTCCCACTTAGCCTTAAGTTCAGCCTGTAGAGAACATATTCAGGCAACCAAGTCATACTAATACATTTACAAACATTTTTTATGGATTTTCAACCAAGAAGCAGAAAACTGTCACAAAACAGCTTCATGAAACTTAAAAACTGTATTCTACTGAACAATGTCATTGACATGAAAATGTCTACTGAAGGAAACTAATTTAAATCCCCCAACCTAAAAGCCTTAACTTCATGAAACTATAAAAATTGAAATACATGTTTATAAACATTTTATATGCATGACATATATACATATAAGAATGGACAAATTTAAAATCTGAATTTTACCAATCACAAGAAAGCACAATTTTACTTTATATGCAGTTATTATATTGACATCAGTATTACCTTTTAAGCATTAACTCACACTTTGGTTTCATAAAAATCTCAAAAAATGGTGGACCCTTAATTTTTTTTAAAAGAATTTAAAGCTTTTTACAATTGCTTCAATGAAAAAGACTATTCTTGGATGTCACATAATGTTTTAAACAATTGATTGACCGGCTTTTGATATGGTAATAAATAGTCCAGAGTGATTCAATATCTCTATCTACTAAGGACTAGTTTTGCGTAGAAGCTGGCAAGACTACTCTGTAAACGGGGAAAAAAAAAAACCACACACCGTAATCGGTGTGTTTGGTTTTGGTCACTGCCACATAGTTGGGTCTGATTGGCCACAATGTGACGAAAGCTCAAGCCAAGATGCCTCTATACTCCAGGGGCTCCAGTAGCCCAATTACAGCATCACTGAATTTTCTTCCTTCCTAGCATTGCACCACTTCACCACTCCCTACTATCCTATCATTTCATCTCCCACCACTGCACTGTCGCAGTTTTTATCAAAAACCCATTGAACTACCACTGCTTTTAATCTCACTGACATGCCACCTCATCACCCCAATCTCACCACTATAGTTGCCTAAATGCAAACTAGGCGTAACTAACTAATTTCCAGTGAAAGGTGTATAGTAGGCTTCTGCAAGAAGGGTTTGTTAGTAAATAATAACCACAGAACAGTTTAAACTTATAAATTTTGTGTGGTTCTTGAGATATTATATTTGAATTTTCTTGAATTTCCTATAATTCCCTAAATACCCAAAAACAAAAACATTTTTTCCAAATTTAACGGAGGCATAATTAATATCTTCCCTTAAATTTTCAATAATACATTTATGAGTAATCTACGACACTCTAGAGTTGTCAACAAATTAATGTAAACAGAATTTCAAAGTTTCTCAAATAAACAAAAAGAGTTAGGTGTATATGCACAAAAGGCCTCGCCCCCTAATAGGCCTTACTTACAGACTGGAGTTACTTATACCAAGCCAAGATCAGTGAGGCTCATTTCCATTCTTTAATATTTTGTTCCTTTTATTTCAATACTTGTTTGTCCATTGTTCCTAACTTCTAGAGACTTCTTCTCTCACCACTTTCTAGAACAATCAGTCATAACTGTTTCCTTCTGTTCATTTCTCTCTCCAACTAGAATTCTCTTTCTCTACTTTTCTAATCAATTTGAACCCCTATAGTTCTAAAAAATATTCTTAATACCTGTGATTCTCTGTAATTTCACATCTTACAGACAATTCACAAACTTGAAAAATGTTATTGAGTTTATTTGACTTTGGGATCAATTGGCAGTCTCATGGGTTTGCAAGTGTTGGTGTTGTTAGTTCAGCCTTTCGGGATAATTTTTTTTTGTTTAATGAAAGAGTGGTGCTTGGTGAAAATGGGTTGTGAAGGTAGAGGCAGGACTGGAGATTTTGTGTTTGATTTTTTTTTTTTTTTTGTTTCTGCTTCATGTGATTTTCTTTCCTTGCTTTTTGAGCTGAGCTTGAACAAAAGATTCAAAACCCCATTGAAGCCCAAATGAGCTCAAACTCCTTGTCGGTTAGACAACATGAGCCTGAACACAGCCAGGCTCAACTCAGGTGGGCTCATTTCCACCCCTAAGCAACACAAAACAATGCAAAACAATTTGACATGAAAAAAAGACAAGAAAGAATAATTACATTTTCACTTTTATGTGCATCTGCCGATTTACGCAACTCAGATGCCTCCCCCTGCAGTAAAGCCAATGCTTGTGATGTTCTGGTCAGCTCCTGAATGGTTTCTGATTGTAGAATAACCTGTTCAAAATGGATAGCATCAAAACAATCAGATGCTTCATTTTTAAATGATGAAAGCAGATGCATATGATCTCTATTCAATGAAAAACAAATTAACCTTTAAAAAAGAAAGCAGAAACAGAATCCCAAGCGAAAGAGAGAAAGAGGGGATGAATCGGGTATGTTATGATACTATCTTCAGTCCTGTAGATGTCCTCTTTAAAATTCAACATACAGCTCAAAAGAAAATGTAAAGAAAAAGGGAGCAAAAAACAAAGGATATTTTACTTAAGTGTGGCTGCATGGCTTTTGGGCACCCTCTCATCTTAGAAACGTAAATGCCTAGACACCAAAGGTGGGTGCCTGAGTATGGCTGGCATTACTTAGAGGGTGGCAGGGGCTTTTACTCTCTGGTGCCTTTAGTGCCCAAAGAAGCACCTCGACTACCATGCATATAACTTAACCTCTATGGAGCACTAAAACTGATATGATGATCAAGGAATGTAAAAGAGGAAGTAGAGCCTCCATAATAACCATTTCAACAATTTTGAAAGGATACTTCCAATTTCAGTAGGAACAATGCACTACAACTATTAGAACAATGACAACGACTTGATTGAGTTAAACATTTACACATCATTTGTCTTGTCTACTGTGCACATTGAGCAAACCTGTCTTTCATAATTAGCTTGAGCTGCACGCCACTTTTCATGCTCCTTCTCCAGGTTCTCTTTCATAGAAGAAATTTGAATCTCCAATGCCACAATTTGAGAACTATATGGAAAAGGCAGAAAATAAGAAACCATAGAGAATCAAAATAACTTCATAACATACAGCAGGTGAATTCGACCTTTTAACTGCAGTTTCCTCCTTTAAACTTGTAATTTCTGCTGATGCAGATGAAAGAGCCTCTAGCTTTCCTGCAGTCGCAAAAGCTACTTCCTCTGATTTCAAAGAAGATTCATTCTCAAGTTCAGAAACCCTTTCTCTAAGTGAACCAAGCTCAGCTTCTAAAGATCTCTTTAACTTTTCGGCCTACCAAATTAAGAAAGAATATATATATATATATAGATCAGCTAAAAATTTACAAAAAGTTCATCTGCCAAAAGCTAACATATTGCACAGTACCTCATTCTTGAAACTTTCATGTGTGAGTTCCATTTGCTTCAATGCAGCTTCATTAATTTGTGCTATGTTCTTATACTGTAAAAAGCAACATATTATACTATCACATTGTTTCTACCATTATTAAAATCTAAAATGCTCACAATGTAGACAACAACCTGCAGCATGTGATCCCTGTTAGCCTTTGCTTCCTCCTTTAGTGTCTCTATCTCTTCACTTGTCATTGGCAGTTCTACAACCTAGAGGACATTTAGCCAAACAATGGAAACCACCATTAGAACCAAAATCAACACAAAATACAATTCATCTGCAGTGAAACTCAAGAGAGCAACAACATACAAAATTACAAATCAAAAAGACTCCAACCAGACACAATCAAAATTCAAACACAGCAACACATAACCGGCACATTTTAACATGTAATTCGAAAACATAATGAAAGGTACCTCTTCTTAGCAAGCAAAAAATATATTTTAAGATCTAAGAAACATTATTGACATTGTAGTCTAGTATTTAGACCTAACTCAGTAATGGTTCTGGATTTAATTAGATCAAGTTCGAATTCAGTTGAATAAATTCAGGTCAAGTCAAGGTTTTAGTCAATATTGATAGGGTTGTTTTTGGTATTAATTTGCCCAAGTTTCAGGTTGCATCAGATGAGGATCAGCCTTCAGCTTTTTCCACCTCTAGCTTTATGTAACAGACTTGGCCATCTTACAAGCATACACTAAATATAGCAAAATAATATATATGCAATTCCAGGTAAAGAAATTCATCTCTACACATGGAAGCTTTAAACTAAATGAGTCAAAACTTCAATCCAATATGATCATTTATGCAGTACATATTTCAAAAGTTAAATTGGCACGATAATAAAAGATTTTGATGCACAAGAATATTCCTTAAGAAGAGGGAGCTCTCTCATACCGGTCTGATTAAGACAATCATGACAAGACCTCCATTACCAGAATCTTGAAAGTCTCATCTTACAACAAAAAGGATCAGCCTTCATATTGGTTTCTACAACTAGGAGCTAAGGACCTAAGTCCAAAGTTGTTGTATGTACATAGAAAGTCAGACTATTCTTTTCCCTCTATTTATTTTTTTGTGGAAAACAAAAGCCTTCATAAAGGTATTAACCATTCTGTCCTTGGAATGGTACGCATTTTAGTTTGAGTCGCCTTCAAATAGCTGTACTTTCTTTTCAATTGTTCTCTCAACTTTCCTCTGGACAAAACTTGGTTGCGTAAGACTGAAATATTACTATTTAAAAAAATACTGCAACAATAATTTTGGCTGCATTACAAATAATAATTTCAAAAGCTGCTGAATATAGTCAAATGCCAGAGTGGCCATAACGAATGTAACAAGCAGACAGCATTCGCAATGAAGCATAATACACACACCTCCATGAGAGTATTACTAAAGACAAATCAAATTGATAATTGAAGAACACTGACCTCATTTCTTGAAACAGAGGATGGCACAGTACCACCATCTATCTCCAAAATCTGCATCAGATTACCAGCAAACATTCACCAGGAAAGCCAAATCAGATGCAAGGGAGACATACGAAACAATGCAAAAAGTCCTTTATGAAAATGTAGAAAAATGAAAGGAAGGGAGAGAGGGGGCAGAATAAGAGCAAAAGAACAGTTGAGGAGAGAAACTAGAAGTAAACTCTTTTTACCAAAATCCAGATAATGTAAATTAGGAAATCAAACTTAACCATAAGCGATGGGAGATCAAAGCATACTGCAGATGAGATAGAAGATTTTGGCATTTTTAAATGTTTTCTAAGTCATAAAATAATTCCAAATCAAAGTTCCATCAAACCATAGTTGCTGGATGTAGAACCAAAGTAGATAAGCCGGTGGTTAGAACTTGAGACTTTCTGATATGAAGTTCAAACCTTAGGAATGAGTACCGGGTATAGGGGCTCAGAAAGGGATACTTTTAGTTATGTAACTCAAGGCCCAGGGGCCTCCATTAGTACCATAAAAATAATTAGTTTTTAGAGGTGGAACCTTATTAGAATTAGTGTTCTAGCATTGAAGCCTAGAAAAAATTAACATTCAAAAGCTATACAAAGGCTTTCCCAAAATTAATCACCTGATACATTCACAAACCAAAGCATTTTTCCCAATCCTTCAAAGCCCTGAGAAACTTAACCCCAGAGATGTTGAATTTATCATCATTTACCTACATTACTTTTCTCCTCCTTCAATTAATCAGCAGATATATTAAGCATAGAAGATGGTAAAATTTAATAGCAGAGAAAAAGTCAAAAAGTACTCCAAGGACGAAGTTTGATCTCAAATATAAAAATGAAATCAATCTTTAGGAGGCCATGCAGATATGAAAGAGAGTTTAACTCAACATCAACCAAGGATAAAATTTCAGGAACTAGTCAATGCAAGTTCAGGAGGCAGAAAACAAACCATAAATGACCACTGTAAACAACAAAGTCGCAGACAGGAAAAAAAAAAGAAGAAAACAGACTACTGTTGGAGAAATTTCTAAAAATACCTTACAAAGAACAGAGAAGAAAGAATACGCTTCAATAGCAGTAAACTTAACAGCTCATGTGGTAAAACAGTGCTTCACTAACATAAGAAAATAGAGAAAATAGAAAATATTACCTTAACATCAGAAGATTTAAGCTTTTTCTCCAAATCAGAGAGTCTGGCCTGATACAAATATATATTAAGAAAAACAATCAGACCAAAAACTCCTTTAAAAGGAAAAACATTTCTCAAGTGAATGCAAAAGGAATGTACATATAACTCCTAGAGCAGATAAAAACAAGCAGTGCAATAATCAAGATACAGTTTAAAGAGCAGAAATTACCTCAGAAATCGCAGCCCTTGCCTCAGCAGCTGCACAAGCATGCAACGCATTAGCCAGTTCTTTTCCTATTTCTTCAACTTGTTTCATAGCATCTTTCAGAGTCTGCTCACGGCCAGACGTTAGCGTACGAACATTATCCCTCTCTTCTTGCAGTTGTTTCTTAGCTTCAGCCCATTCTTTCTACAAAATTCAGTTGGGCCAATAATAATATGTGGTTAATTCATGAAGCTAAGGACAAAAGTTGGTCATGAAAAGAACTGCGTCAGCATTTCTCAAGAAAGCAGACCAATGTCCAAAAAGAGCAAAATAAATTCTTTCAACAAAGATTTTACCAATCATTCAAAGGAAGAGATGTATCTGTGAAGTGAAACTAGACTTCACAGATATCCCGTATTAAACATATTTCTAAACTGATGATAAGAAACATCAGACTTTCATCAAACCTATGTCACACATCCACACCCATGCCATAACAGTGTTTTTTTTCCCCCTTTTCCATGTATACAGAAATCAGCTCAAACTTAATTAAAGCAACACACATAGAAATCAATAAAAGACTTATAAAATGAACCCAGGAGCTATACACACACACACACACACACACACACACACACACACACACACACACATACACACATGTATACATGTATACCCGTATACATGTAAATGTAAGTATGTATACATAATGCATGCACGCACCCACAAACATATAAACAAAAACTCCTACGTATTATGTATGATTAGCTTAATATATAATTTTGTAACGGACTCTAAAGACTGCTTCATTTAATTCACTAATATGTTCAGTATAATTCTAAAAATATGCATTATCGCATGCGATAGAATTTAGGTCCAAGGGAGATCTTTTAAAATATAACACTTCCACCTAGGCTCCTTTTTATTATTGCCACTTGTTGCCATTTGAAACTTCCTGCACCAATAAACAAAATAAAAATCAATTGTCATTATACTAGCTTAAGGAGAAAATATATACCAGCAAAAGTTTATTTTTATGTAATACAGGTTGAACATATGTGTTCCACTTTTAGATAATCAAAGTTCATGGGAAAAAAAAAAGTTTTAATTTTTTGGGTTGTAAAAACAGAAACTATGCCCCCTGTTCTAGCAAAGCAAAACAGAATAGGCATGCTATGTTTTGAAGAAATAAAACAGAGACACACAGCCCCTGTTCTAGAAAAAAAAAAAAAAACAGGCATATACCTCCTGTTTGAAGGGTTCAGCAAAAACATGTTTATGTGCTTTTGTGAAGATATAGATTGAAGAAAAGAAAGGAAAAAAAAAATAGGCAGAAAATGTTGACAGAAAGAAAAGTAAAAACTTTTGATCAAATAAAATGATTGAATAAACAGAAGGGAAGAGGCAAAGGAATCGAGAAACAGAAGATATAAAACATACCCTCTTCAAATGAAGCAAAATCTGATTCTTGATTTCTTTATGGCCCCTTGTTTGCAGTTGAATACTCAAAACTGAATGTTGACATTTACCCGATTTTCTACTATTAAAGGTACAGCTAAAAAAGAACGGAAAAAGAAATCAAAAGAGACACTTCAATCAGGCAGGCCTTCTTTGCGTCTTCAACCTTACAAAAAAAGTGTGCCTCGGCACAGCAGTTATGCACCTGATCAAAGGTGCCTCACCCAAAAGTATGAGGCAATTTAGGGCACAGCTCCTTAACAACACTGATTGCATCAAGATCAATAGAAGGAAATATTTCAAGGATAACTAATTAACCCAACCAAAATTTTCCATAACCTTAAACTGAAAAAAGATCTCTTTAATAATGCAAAATAAACCCGACAAACACACCTCTATTTGTATTACATACTCCTCTTGTCTCCTTCTATCCAAAGCTCTTGCTTCCTATAAAATCAGAAAACAGGGTGATACAATGAAAATACTTGTCAAATCAACACAATGAGGGAACAAAAAACATATTCCTAACAAAATAATTAATGATGAGTTACCTCACGAACTTCCTCTGCACTCTGAATAGTATCCAAACTAGCCTGCATATAATAACATTGAATTTTTAAAGTACTGATAAAATGCAAAATAAAAGATAGTGTTTGGTTGTTGCTTTTCTTACTTGCTTTTTGCTTTTGGAAACGAAAAAACAAATGGTTTGTTTCTATAGGATAAGCAAACAATATTTTTCAAGATTTAAAAATTAAAAATGTTATTTATTGGGCTAAAAAAATTATGATTTGACTTTTATATAGAACAATTATGTTAAAATTACTATTTCATTTTAGTTATTTATTAATTGTTGATCAATTATGAATTTGTTTTTCATCATTTGCTTTCGCTTTATGGCCATTTTTAAAGAAATGAAATCAAGTGTAAAAGCAACAACCGGACAGAGCCCAAGTCAATCACGCTATCAACCTGCAGACGATGAACTCTCGCTGACAAGCTACAAACTTCATCACATGCTCTCTTTTCAGCATTTGCTAACATCTCTTTTTCATGTTTCAATACAGACACCTGTTCAGAACAAATACATATAAACAGCATCATTGGCAACAGTCAGAATGATAAAGCTTCCCAAACATGACATTTACCTCCATAATTAACTTCCGAGAATGCTCCTCAGCTGCGTTTAAAGATTCGGAACTTTCACGTAGCTTCCTTTGGTAGTCAACAATCAACTGCGAGAATTCGACATTTCTTGCCAGAACGCCATTGATTTCATCCCTCTGGGATGTTTCACATGCAACAAAGAAGAAAGAAAAAAAGTCAACACTAACACAGAAATTTCAACAGACATAAACTAAACAAAAATGAAGACAGAAACAGGAAGAATGAAAATATGTTCCATCGAAATGGGGATATAAAGGATAAGCTGACACTAATCACCTGATGCTCAGCTTCTTTCATGACACTTTCAAGTTTTTCTCTAGCAAAATTCGCTTCAAGAGCCAACTTGTCACGCTCTGATCGTAAAGATATAATCTCACCCCTGTCAATCAAAGATAACACAAGCTAATAATGTGCTTCAACAAGGAAAATTTATAAAAAGAAAAAAAAAGGAAATAGCGATTTTAGCATTATAATTGAATCAAATGCCACTAATAACAACCACAAAATGACAATGACCCAAATAATCCACCACTTCATTTTATTACAAGAATTTGCAGGCACAGATCATTTCTAATTCCACATGATGCAAGTATAGAAGTTGCTATAGAGGAGTAACTATTAAGGTTAATAACAGCATGAAAAAGAAAGAGTATTATCTGGTCCATATGATCCCATCAAGCGAAGCAAAGCTTCTTCACTAGGAACTTCAAGAGAAGAACTTTTCAAGCATAAGTATAACAAAAGAATATAATTTGCTGATACATTTAAACTAGATGAGTAGCTTTAAACTAATACATTTAAACTAATCATCCTCTGTAAAGAGAACTTATGATAATTAATGACTAAGGATTATAATATTTTTTAAAATTTTATGTAGCTTTTCTGTATTTTAAATAGCTTTTAAAGGAGGCTTCAACAGCAGATTTATGGCCATATATTCTGTTGATTTGGTGCAGTTCTATGAAAGCAGTTGAAACATTTCACTGCCTTCTTTCTAAAGAAGTAGCAAAGAAAAGGGTCTCAAACAATAAGTGAATCAGGCATCTAAAGGAAATATAAAATTAGAAAAGAAAATAAAAAGTTTACTCCCTCATTATAAAATTAAAGCTACACGAGTACCCAACAAACTACATAATACCAGTAAAATTAAAGCATAGACTAAATGTGTATACAACACACACACTGAGCCCCAGCTCATCAAGTAAATAAATAACAAATAAAAGAAGAGACCAATTGATGTAGGACGGCTAAGAGGTAAGGATTTGTAGTGGTTTCAATCTGAATATTTGAGAAAAGTAGGAAAATGTAGATAAAGGAAAGGGCAAATGAAAAGAAATCCCTAAGCTTCACACCTAGGGTTCCTAGGTGCTCCTTAGAAGTCACACCTAAGGTTGATTACATCACACAATCTCAAAGCAATAATGCTGGAATGTTTCACCTCTAGGGTTCCTTAGGAGTCACACC
Source organism: Theobroma cacao (assembly GCF_000208745.1). Lineage (NCBI taxonomy): Eukaryota > Viridiplantae > Streptophyta > Magnoliopsida > Malvales > Malvaceae > Theobroma > Theobroma cacao. The sequence continues at coordinate 20,247,718 of NC_030856.1, read as the reverse complement.
TAGGTTGATTGCATCACACAATCATAAAGCAATAATGCTGGAAATTCTCTGCTATATTAAACTATTTCTCAATAGAGGAGTAAATTGATTTATATAAACTCCTGGCATCCTTATCCTAAAAGAAATGAGCACTCCTACCAACATTAACATGACCGCAAGACCTAATATAGAGCTAATTTACAGAGAACATTCTTCAAAACATTCTATTTTACAGTCTATAACAAAGACCACAAATCAGTCTGGAAAATATACCAAGAATATACCTGGCCTTAGATTGATCCTCTTCAAGGCATCTCACCCGTTGAGCAACTTTTTCTTGCGCTTTCTTACTAGCTTCCTGCTTTATAAATTATATGATAAAGCATATCAGCATATATAACAGGAAAAAAATGAACAGGCAGACTCCTCCTCCACCTCCTCATCTCTCCCCTGCCCCCCCCCCCCCAACAAGCTGAATAAAATTTAAGGCTCCATTTCTTTCACCGAAATTGACTTTTGGAAATCAAAATTTTTTGTAATAAGGAATTTTCGTGAAATACTAAAATTTTCTGTTATTTGGATTGGACTTGAAAAATATTTTCCATTGTTTAAATAAACTACGGATAATATCTTTTTTCTATTTTCAATTTTAGTGTTATTATTAAGTAATCTCAACACCAATTATCTCAAAACATGTACAAACACCAGAGGCTATCCTTAAAGTGGATTATCTGTGTATAATCCTATCTCCAATACCTCAACATTTTTTACATTACCAACCAAACCAATCATTATAACATATTAACAAGGCATTTAGCGGAACAACAATTTCATTCAGAACCCAAGTCAAGCAAAATCCATAATAATTTATCCCAATTTTTTCTTCATATAGTAATAATTAGTATATTTGCATTATGTTGTTAAAATTTGGGGGGATGGGGAGGTTACAAATCATGGATGGTTTATATGCCTCTTTGCCCCCCCATTTTTCTCATATGTTTCTGTGTTTTCTTTTTCCCATATTCAAGTTTGTTTCTGTTGCTATTGTGGCCACCTGTAGGTGATCTTGACAATAATAATGGAAGGAAGAAGAGTCGGCAGCAAAGGTTGCGATGCAATCTCCACAGAAAGAAGCAAGAAGAAGGTGATGAGCACAAGAAGGAGGAGATGTGGGTAGGGGATGATGCAATTTACTGGGGAAGAGGAAAAGTGGGTTAGGAGATGCAATCTGCAGAGGAGGGGAGATCAAAGAAGGAAGAAAGGAGTTAGTTTGGGCTGGCAGTGATTTGATGGTGAAACAGTAGACAAGAGGGGGCAATGCAATCTGCTATGGAGGAGAGTTAGGAAGGAAAACATGAATTGAAGGAGAGAGAGATCGGCAGAGGAGGGATGGAGTTGGGGTTCACCAGTGGTCAATGACAGAGAAATAGTGGTGGTTTGGGAGAGGTGAGTTTTGGCTGTTGAGAAAGAGGAGTTGAGCTGGGGAAATTGTCTTCCAAATGTAAAGAAAGAAAGACAATTTCCCCCTAAACATGGCCCTATTTTCTGTTGGTGACCACCTTTAGTTGACATGGTCACTTTCTGGCAAACAAACACTGGAAAATGCTGAAACTGTCTTCAAGAAGTCAATTTCCACTGAAACAAACGGGGCCCAGAAAAAATAGAGCCAAAATTGATACCTGGGACCCTTCCAGAAGAAGCAAGAAGTCCTTCTTTCCAGCATCTGCAATAAAGAATTTTCTATAAATACAATTCATATAAATAGAAAAGTCTGTAAAAACATAGTCCAAAGCAAAAAAGAATACAAAAGTACAACATTAACTGAAAAAGATAGTGTTATGGAAGTAGGCTATCTTTAGGCTATCTTTAAAACAATGAAATTTCAAAAATAAGAAATCCAAGTAAAAAAGAAATTTTAATATTTATAAAATGCTAAAAATTCAGAGGAGACCATAAATAAGCAAGTCAGGCCAACAATTAAAACATAATTCAACTCCATCAATTTGACTTCAATTATGTTATAATATAAGCAACCAAGTTTGCCCACTGTAAAAGCATCCACAATTTATTATTTCCCTCTCTGCCACAACCATAACAAGCATTTTAAGATAGTTATTTTTGTAGTTTATATGCACTACAAACATAAAAGAAACCACTGATGAGCTGCATCATAGGAAATGTTATTCTACCTTTTAAACAGACCAAGTTTAGCTTGCATATTTAACTATTCCAAATATTTAACAAGGAAGTAGAATGATTTGAACATTCAGTCCTGTTATATAACCCTCAAAAGGGAGAAAGATGAATGTTTTACAACACCAATTCAAACTTTAAGTCAATAACCCAGTCACACACCCCTCCTACAAGACAATGCATTCATGAGTCCAACAGAGAAATAATGAAAATTAACTACAAAAGAGAAGCAAGTACGATCAATTAGGATCAGGTAGAAGTTCTCATCAAGGGAACTGGTACAAATAACAAGCACAACAACTATGTTCCTCAAAAAAGCAGGTGGATAACTATTGTCCATAACATTTATAGTCATTTTGCGCAATTAAGATTAACGAAACCTCAAATAACAGATAAAATTCTCATCATCCACAGACTACAAATTTTTCATTGTCATCAAACACATCATTTCTATGTTCACTAGCCAACTAAATCCACTTAAAATACCAATACTCCTGGCTAAACGATTGCCCCACCAAATAAATAAAAAGATGGGCAGAGACAGAACCTGGGGCTGCTTCTATTGCAGGGGAATAAGACAGATGAAGCTTATGTTCCTCTTCATATAACTTTTTGTACATTGCAACCTGTACATCAGAAAGATAATGGAGAAATATACATTAACAAAATAAAAACATGAAGCACACTCAAGCAGAAAAGGACCAGAGAATGATAGGCCATAAAGAGACTCACAGAGGCATGCAGTGATTCAATCATGTGTCCCTGCTCTTCTGCTCTTTGTAACACTACCGCAACTTTAGAAGCAGCTTCATCAGTTTGTTTCTTGAGCTCCATTTCCAGCTTTTCCTGCAGTCCCATAATTGCAACCACACCTACTTGTCAAATAGTTTCTTTTCACATAAGTCTGTCTTTGAACTAATGATGGAGAATACTTTAGGCTTTTTATTTTATTAGGGCTATTTAATCAAGGCTATTTGTTTTGGGATTTAGGGTGCAGCTTATGCATACAATGAAATTTGAAATTTTGAATAGGTTTTGGATGATGAATACTTGAGACTTTGAGACATCAAGTCCTGTAATTTTCTCACTCCATTGATTCATTCTGGTTTTCTCCTCCCAAGTCTTCTATTTTTCTACCTATTTCCTTGTTTCTCCCTAGTTGCTGTCTTATTTTCCCTCTAAATTTCCATTATCTATCTCTTTTACTGCACTTTTTCCATATCAACTAAACAAACCCATGTCTTTATATAAAGATAGGAGATTCTAGTTACCTTGAACTCCATCTCCTTACTCTCGATCTGGTCAGAAAGATCACGCACAAGGCTCCTAAGTTGGACATTCCGCTCAACTAATCCATTTATATCCTTAAACGTCAACTGTTTAAAATCATTTCAAACAAAAGATATGAGATAAACACCATTAAATTTGAGAGGGGGAAGAAAAAGGAGAAGGATCATCTAAGAAGATGAAGAAAAACTCTGGCTAAAAATTCAAGTCAATGCAATTTACTTCTGAAATAACTCTGTCAGCATCAGGCTCCACACTTCTATCAGCAGCAGCAACAATTGTACAATCACCAGAAAAATCATGCTCAACAGGTCCACAACGTAATTGTATGTCACGGCATTCCTTAAGGAGAACTGTCACCTAAAGCATTATGATACAGAAAAAAGGGATTAGTATAGGTCAAACGTTGATTAAGAAGAAAACACATTTGTGAGTATAGAATGTCCGTAAGTGGACATATCCACCCTCACTTTGACATACCTAGACCTTTCTTGCCACCACATGTCACATACACAAACAATGCTGCATCTTTCATCATATACATAAACTCATAAAGAACTTCATACTTTGATCACAAAGAAGTGCAAATTTTAGTCACACAAAGAAGGGTGTATCACCCGCCGCAAAACACATCACAGACACCCCAAAGACTGATTAAACACATCAAGATTGTATTTAATTACAAAAATTCACGACACGTCAAACATACTCATCACAAACTTATATAACAATTTTTACTTTTTAACTGCTATAAGAAAATAATTAGAAAAAAGAAAAAGATGGGGAATAAAAGATCAAGAAAGAAAAGAAAAGTCAACAAAAAAAATCCGAGGAAATGTAAAAGGAGGGGGGCAGAAGATGAGAAAAAAGGAAAAAAGGAGGAAACTTAAAAAAAAGTAAAAATAATAGGGGAAAAAGAAGAGCAGTGACTTCAAAAAAGGAAGAAGAAGAAATTCTATTTGTTAATATAGATATTTTCCTCTTAACATCTCCAAAGAAAATAAATTGCTAGTTAAGCATCAAAATAAGGGCACTTTTCCCATTAAAGAGAAGTTTTTTGAAAAAGATATGCTCTTTGCTTATAATATAGAGAATTTTCTTCTTAATTACTGCAGAGAAGATTAATTGCTAGTTAAGCATAAAAAATATGGGCATTTTTTCCATTACCTGCTTTTGAAGGTCAGCAATCTCCTTCTGAGCCAGACTATTCTCTCGTTCATGCCTCCTCAAATCAGCCTGAACAAATCCACGTAAGACATCCACAATAAAGATGAAAGCAGCAACAATTGAAGGCATGTGTTTCTTTTAGGGGGAAAAACTTGATAAACCTTTAATTCCTGTATCATTTTCTCTAGCTGTGAGCGTTCTGATGTAGAATTCTGCAATTTCTGGTTAATCATAGAGTATGCCTCACGCATTTTCTCATATTCCGCTGCACAAACAACAATTGCATCAAGAACAAGCTCCAGATTGAGCTCATCCAACATAACTCTAGCTTGGATCAGGCAATATAAAGCCAACTCCTTATATCACAGTTAGCTGGATTTTGCCACTACTTTCAGTCATTTGAAGGCATACCAGATGTCACCTTCTATGAGCACCAAACATTATTAAAAATAAGAGTTTTTTGAAGGACCAAAAACCTAATAGGTGATGAGCTGACAGCAGGAACCAAAGCATATAATAAAGTAGCCGGAAGTATATGGTAGCAAGAATTTTACTGACAAAAATGATAAATTTGCCACGCCATTTTTCAAATGTAAGATCTAACATGTTTTTGTAGTCAACAACAAAAGGCATAAATAGAGTGATCTACTGTAGAATATATATATATATATATATAATCTTTCTAAGGTACCACAGACCATACCAGCAGACACATCACACTAAATCAAATCAGCTGGCAAAACTTGAACCAAAAACAAGTTTACCGTTTAGCACAGGTCAAAGTAAACAAAACGGTTGTTTGAACACTGGATAGCATACAAGCACAATTTTCTTGATCAAAAACTAGTCACAGCTCATCTATAGACTGTACTCTATTGTTAGGTAACAGGTCAGAAGAAAGCAACCTCAGCTGGGCAGAAAAAAGGAGAGTTTCATAACAAAAAGAAGAATTTCCAAATTTTTAATGTTTTAAAGCTACTGTCTTCATCTTCATAATTAATATAGATAAATCCAGCATATTTTCAAATAAAAAGGGAAAAAATACTGAAACAAATTCCAGAATTTGATAAAATATTTCAACACTAAATCTTGAAAGTCCTAATCATCAACCAATAATCAGCATCATACCTCTTTCATCCATAATGAATGCTGCTTTCTCTTCTAGTTCACATAGTACCTACAAGAGCATCAACAAACATGTTCTTAGCTTTCCATTCAAAAGAAAACTGAACCAAAAGCAAAATAAAACATCCTTAAATAAAGCCTATCCATCTCCTGCAATTTTCCAAACAAATAAATGAACATCTCCAGTTACAACAAAGAGAAGGAGAGATAGAAAAAGTCAAGAACAAGGAAGAAAATACAAGTCCTTAATTAACACAACTAATATGAATATGTTGAACAGAGAAAACACAAAAGGAGGGAGAATAATAGTTTAGCCAACAGGAAATTCAGATGTGCATTTTAGAATCCACATGTCACATTCTGCCCATGCCAATGACACCCAAAAACTTACTTCAATAACAACTATTAGCAAGAAATCAGGAGTGGAGACAAATATAGGTTTGCTGGGGTAGATCCCACATCTGGAAGACAAGTAAAAATATTAATCAAATGCTCTAATCATTTTTAAGACATCAGTGTCCACTACTTTGATCTTTCCTGACTTTTGGCTCTAACTCTACTAGCACCTTTAAACTTGCAGTGAACTCTCCTGGTGAAGCACCCCTCGGCATTCACCAATAACTATAGCCATAGATATTTTTGGGAAAGACAACTTTTCATAACAGCAACATGAAATCCAAAATGTGAACCTATGTCCTATTGTGATTGTGAAAAGGGGAATGAGAGATGAAAACCATTTCATTGGTATACCCGCTAAATACACATTTATCTAACTTCCACCTCCCCCAACCATAAATAAGGGCCAAAGATATTGTTTCAGCAATAGCAGAGACAATAAATATAATGTGTTTGTGGAACCCTGCAAGTATTATTTTTTTGTTTCTTTGGTACACTATAACACTTGCCAACTCTACCATAATAAAACATCGTCTGAAAAAATAAAAATCATCTTCAACATCTACAATAATGTTCCTAACACCCCACTCAAGAATCATTATCTCAAATCAAGGTTTACTAGAAATAATGTCGTGAAAACACCAAAGAAAAGAATGGAATTAAAATGAAAATTGTAATGGAAGTCAAGAAAATAAGAAGAAAAGGAAGAGAGGAGACTAGATAAACATCCAGTTAGATTAAAGGTTATCCTTAATGATGAAGAACCATTCAAAAACTTTCTTAAATTGGTTATTCTGACATGGTCTCTCCATTAGGTTACTTTATTTTAGTCCATGCTCAGTAATTATGTTTTAATTTTACGTCCAAATTGCATGTAAATTATATTTAATCAACTTGAATCATACAGTTTGTGCTCATATAAATCATAAAAAAATAATAATTAAATATTTAAGTTGAAAGAGCAAACTAAAACACAGTAAGCCACAATAGAGAAATGCTAATCAAATTTTGCATTTGCTAATTATTAGGAAAGAATAATTGTAGTTAGAAAACTACAAAAGTTCTATTACTAACAATGCTGCTGCAAACAAAGGAATTATAAAGACGGGTTTCTAATTGGACAGAATCAGATTATGATTATTATAGTGGAATAAGACTACTTTCTTAGTTATTATTTATGATATTAATCATAATAACATTGATATAACTGAAGTTAAAGTAAAACAAAAGAGTAGGATAGTCTCTACAAAAGTTTAAGAGCCCTAAAGCCAGTTTATTATGTATAGTAAGAGAGATTTTGACCAGCTCAATTAGATGAGAAACATTTGTCACCAAAGACTAAGGATTAAATGCTATTCCAATTCTATTATAAAAATTAGTCTTATAGACTCATCAAGTGGCTATGATATATCTTAACATCATTAGTAAAGTAGCTCTACAACCCTGAACCCAACTGTTCTTGTTCCAACTTCAATTCTATATCAAATTCAACCCCACCAATTTACTGTCTTTTACTCCCATACTTTTACTAATAAGCCATGGCAACACAGATGGTAGAGGGCATGGGAAGAGAAATCAAATTCCATTGCAGCCTATGCAAGCTTTACGTCAACTCTATCAGAGATCGTATGAACAACCTAGAAGTTGCAAATGACCTTTTAGATTTTACTAGAAGGGACTTACAGTTGGAAATTAAATAAGGAGAAGATAAAAACTCTTTTCAAGATGCTGGACCAGCAAATATTTCTATTCACCAGGTTTTTTTAGCCAAAGCTATTTACCACTGGAATGGAAGAGCAATTGTGTGGGAGGAGAAAACAAGCCTAGCAAACAGAATTGGCTAAGTTGAGGTCCATGATTGAAGATTTATCACAAGATGCCCTACATAGCAACCCCATCAAAGGTCAATGGAGAATCTGGCACAACCTTTTAGCTTTACTAGAAGTTGGGCTTAAAGATGAAACTAAACAAGGAGAAGATGAAAATCGTTTTTATGATGCAGGACTGACAAATCTGCATTCCGTCATGAGTTGTAAGAGCAATTATTGCATGCCACTGACTTAATCTGAGTGTAGTCAGAAGAAATGACTTCTACCATCTAGATTGGGAAGCTAGTTTGGAAATTTACTTCGAATTAAAATTGCGGATGAAGATACAAAGTTGTTGTTTGTGAAGCTTATATAGAACATAGTTGCAATATAATGGTAGAAGAGAAGATCAGCATGCACAATAAGGCAATATTAAAATCAGCACCTGGGAACATGTGAAAATAAAGAAGAGGAAGTAACGTTAGTTGGCGGATTAAACAATAGAACAGTATCAGAAATTTCATTCGCTAAAACAAAATAACATGTCATTGAGGGTACACATCTAACTTCGACAGTCTTCCTACTACAGTTGGTTTGACAGAGACCAAAAATAGTTAACTTCCTGCTAACTTGCAGGTTTCAATCACTAGGTTAGAGATGAGATGGGAATGATTTGTCTATAAACCTTGAAGATCCTCAACAGTAAGAATAACCAAACAACTCAGAAAGGTACTCAAGGAGCCACCACATCTAGCAAGGGCGAAGGGAGTGACAAGGGGAAGAATGCAACAACTTATGAAGTACAAGTTCTGGTTCTAGTATTTTAAAGCAAGCAGAAAGTCACAAATTTAGTTGTTTAGCTATGGTGGAAGAGAATGCTTGTCCACAAAGATCTTTGGAACTCGAAAAATTGGAAGAAGGCATAGATGAGTAACTGCAAATTTATGATGATTATGATAAAATAAAATAAGAGGAAGTTGATAATTATCCAGCTCAAAGAGTGTCATTGTTTGGTTTAAGAGTACTGAAAGTACAATAGAAGAACGGGAAAATTGGAGGTGACACATCTCTTTAAGAACTCATGTTCATTGTTCAGCAAAGTGCATGACCTAGTAACTAATAGTGACAATGTAGAATGTCATTTCGAAACACACAATAAAGAAGCTAAAAAAGTTGCTCACAAAGCATCCTCATCCAACAAAGATGGACTTAGAATCTATGTGGCTGCTATTTGAGAACAAGTTCATCAATTTCCAACGACACAACAAGATGCAAATGAACGTTTATTCAACAAGTAAAGCTTGGAGGAGGCAATCAGTACACAAAATTTTTCAGTCAAGTGGTTGGCTAAACCAGCTAGTCAAAGTACTTGATTGTAGATTAGTTATAAACATTTCAGAAATATATGTTGGTATGTTGAAATTGCGAAAATTTTAATTCATAAAACAGGTCATTTGTCAGAACCAATGATACTGATATGGGAACATTCTAAAAGTGGGAGGAAAACACCCAATCCTTCCCAAAGTGGGAGGAAAAACCCTCACATCCAAACTTATTAGTTTATTATAATTTTACTGTCAATTCCTTTCTTTCCTTTCATTTTCCAGCCCTCACACCAAAAATTCCTTCCACTCATCTTTAAATCCACTTATCTTTAAATCTACAGGGCCTCTATATTTTTGTGAGTTCCATCTTTGCCTTGATTTTATTTTTGGTACTCCATTGCATCTGTTTGATAAGAAAATTCAAAAGAAAATTTCTGATTCCATATATGAGTTTATTTTAAAAAAAATCTAAACTATCTTGGGAATTTAAATTCCTGTCTTTTCCAGTTCTCAAAATTCTAAACAGTCTTTCATTATTTCTACGAAAAATTGTAATTCCATGTCTACAATTGCCATTATGCAGATGCCGTACATTTTTCAGTCAAGAAGGGTGCTTATAGTCATCAGTTATCAACAATTTTGGATCTGGATTATGTTGCTCTAACCACATGTAACAGCTCAAAGCTTTGGATTTTTAAAGTCATCATGTCTAATAGACCAACATCAATTGTCAATGCAAAAAAAATGGCATTCACATCCATGTTCAGAGATCACAAGCTAATAGCCCAGTGTGAGCCAAAGCATCAGCATGCATAAAACATACAGCAATAAAACATAAGTGTCTTCAGAAGGTTTCAAACAAAGTTAAGGTATACAATACCCGTTGCAATGTTGATTCAGATTCCTTCCTTCCCAATCGCTCATGTCGAAGAGCATCAACAGCCTCTTGGTACTTTGCATACATTTTGGCCAGCTAAAGACCCAAAGAAACACAAATTGAAATCAAAATTAATGAGGAAAGAAAAAAAAAAAGGCGAAAAAATTTTTGAAAAAAATACAAGAAGACTCACACTCCAGCCATCACGGAGAAGAGAAGCAGCTAGTGCTGTTCCCGAAACCCCGACTGGAATCTTAGGAACAAGCGCACGATTATCCTCAACCATGTCATTAGCATCAAATGAATCTATCCATCTGCATTTTAATAGTATTTTTGAACGACATAAACTAACAACAATAACATCATATAAATTCAGAACAAAGATCAATAACTTGAGATAAGCCAAAAAAACAACCATAAAATTCAGGTCACTTCAACAAACAGGCTGCATGGTTCAAATTAAATTACCATTTAGACTAACAAACATCACAGCAGTCCACATTAGTTCATTCCTAACCCCTAATAGAGACTTACTTTTTATCTCATTTATTTAATCTACTTCTTTTCACGATTATCACAATCTCAAAACATAATTTCCCAAATATTCACCTATTAAAAAAAAAAAATTATTCCCGTGCTCTAGAATAATAGTCAATGAACTTGGTTTACATACTCGAGCAATAGCGACAAGGGGACAGACATATTCAATGAGTTTATCAAGAATACATGCTTCGCCACACCAATGCTCCAAGTAAATTAGCATATAAAAGAACTTTCTTGTGCGTGAGTACTTTCAGAGAAGGTAACTTTGACGCGATAAAAAACCCCTAAGGTTAAGGTCTCATCAATCATCATGATCCAGCTCATTAAACAGCATTAATATGCCATCTTGCAAGGAAAATAATTAAAGCATAACTCAAACAATGGTTTCTGCATTCACACATTTTTTAATTAAATAATACACATACGTTGCTGTTGTGAAATTTCCAAGTGGAAGTAGATTCAACTCATTCGCTTTCCTAGCAGCTTCAATTTCAGATTCGCACTTCTCAAGTTTCTCTTTTAAATCTGCAGTCTCCTGTATGTGTCAAAACAAAAGAGTATTTACAACAAAAAGAGTCAAAAAATTAGATAACCTTCTTTCTGAAGAAATCCAGTATTTCTTCTCTGCCAAAAGGAAAAAGGAGATGGCTACAAATTGATTGTTGTGCAAAAAGCCATTAACAGGTTGGGAAACTAATCATAGGAAGAAAAACAAAAGTGTCTGAGATTCTTTAAAATAGATCAGAAAAACTGTTTCCTGGCAGCATACCTTCTCAAATTGTTTCCTGGCAGATACTTCTTTCTCAAGCCTATCTTTGTAATTATTTTCAACTTGAATGAGGCGCATCTGTTTTGCAATAACAATAAAAACTAACGAAAGGAACACCAAAAAATTTAAAGAAATTATTGTATGAAATAACTGAAATCTTACCTCCAAAGCTTTTATAACTCCCTCAAGCTCCCCGGCCTTTTTGGACCATTCCTCAGAACTTTCTTTATATAGCTCAACAAGCTTATTTGCCTACACAGCATTGTAACATTAGAAAAAGTAAATGTGTGCCAGTAAAGGCTACAAAACATAAAATATTACTTATACATCATCCTAATATTTATAGAACCAAATACAAAGAAAGCAATCATCATATACTTTAGGATAATCAGAGCAATCAGAGGGTAAAAATAATTGGGATTATACAAAATATCTTAAGGCACATTTGTAACAGTGTCATGCTCTCACATGACATTATTACCAGAAAAGTCAAACAACTGCCTCACTTTCTTACTCAATCTTCTATTTTTCTTTTTGGCTATTTACTGTTTACATTTTTTTAATTTGTATGTATTCCTCCAACTCCAACAAATCATTGCAAAGTGTCTTATGCAATCTGTTTTGAAAAATTTTCTATTTTCAAATTTTCTAAGTTTTGCCTTCTTTTCTCTATTGTTTTAATTATTCTGACTCATTTGATTGCTTTTTCCTTTTTGTCCCATGGCATTTAAGTACTACTCTTAATACCAAAATTTCAATTGATCAATAACTAATATATCATGTCCTATTTTTTATTTCACATTTTTGTTTTTTTATTTTATTAATTACCATTACTTTTCAAAAATATTATTGTAGAATATAGAATGAACTTAGTTACGTGATTTACTATGTAATAGAATGTATTGTTATTACTTGTTAAGTCCATCCAAAAACTAATAACAGATTTTAATAAAATCTTGAAAAGGTCATACAGAAAAGAAGTATAAATGTATAGTAATTGTGAAAATCATGCTTATTCTTTTGTGAATATAATGGTTACTGTATAATATAAGGGTCTAGAGTCAAAGGTAAACTATTTTCTTTTTTATTTCAGATAAAATTAAAATAATGGTATTTTGTTAGTTAACTTCTTAATTTCATTAATTTCAAGGGTTTTAAAATTTAAATAATTTATTTTAAGCGTGTAGATTGTAAATAGTGTTTACAATTTGTGAAATTGACTCAATCATATCCAATAGTTAATAGATAAATCATAAGGAATATGAAAATTATTTAAAATTTAATTTATTAAAGACCTCTTAATATCATATTTATTACACCAAAGTTTGAGCTAATAATTATAATGTTGAAAGGGCAACTAGAAACCATCTTATATGGGATTCATCCCCATGAATTTCTCACAGCTGATGTGCCCCAAATCACAGCTTTAGCTTTTCTTCTAGACCTATTTACAAGTTAGCGAATTTGCAATAATTTTTTAATTCAATTATAGCCACTGTCAGCTTGGCTCACACTCTAAACAGAATGAACCTAGGAAGTGATTTTGTACCAATAAAATAAAATAACAATCTTACCAAAAATGAGATCATAATTACACTAGCAAAGACAAGTGAACTAGAACAAATACGACAGGAGAGTAACACTCAAGAACAATGTTAAACTCTCAAATTCTATAAACTCAATCTCCAGATCAAAACCTAACCTCCAAACAATAAAACCTATACATATAAGCATCATAAACCCAACCTTTAAGCCCATGGGAAAATAAAGCCCACCTAAACCAAATAAAGACTAATAAAATAAACCAAACATATAGTCCACTAATAAATTAAATCCTATTTCCTAAATTTACACCTAGAATAGACATCCTTCCAAAACTTGGAAGAATGTTCTCCATTACTCACCCCAAGTTGAGAAGAACTCAACTCCAGAGAGTTAGACTACAAAACCCACTCAAAAACACAGGCTAATTTGCAAAACTGATCAATTATAATTGAAGAAGCATCTGATGATAGTCGGCCTTCCCACTGAACTAACTATTATTATAATCCACTGACACCAAAAACTATAATCTCCTCATCTAAAATAGCCTCAATCTTCTCCTTATAAAGTGGAAAGACTGGTATCTTCAAAATGGACGACCTTGCAAGACTACTAGAAGGTGGCATAGGAGGGTGGCATAGGAGGCTGTCAAGTACCCCTATAAAGTAATAAATAATCCAAATTGAAAACCATACTAATATTTAATGAGTAGGCAAATCAAGTAAATAAGCATTAGGTCCAAGTTGTTGAAGGATAGGAAAAAGGCCCATAGCATGAGCATGTAATTCTGTAGAAGCATCTTCAGCTAGACGTTCAAAACAGAGATGAACCATCACATAATCACCAACATTAAAATCCTTAGCCTTACGATGCACATCAGCAACTAGTTTATATTCCATATCGCATTGCCATTTTTCATCATACTCCAGCATGTACATCATGAATATGTTGTGCAAAACTTTTCAGTTGGTTCAGATGTGCGAAAAGTAGGGATAAAGGGAACAAGGTCAATAGTGCACGTGGTTTGATGCCATAAACACACTCAAATGGCCTTTCCCATGGACCTAACAGAATTTACTATAGACAAACTCAACAGCAAGTAAAACCAAATCCCAGTTACCTTGCTTCTCTCCTACAACATATCTCAACAAATTTCCAAAATACTAATAATTACCTCTGCCAGACCATCAGTTTGGGAAGAAAGGCAGAGGGAAATAACAAATTACTCCCATAAAACAACCAAAAAGTTCCAAAAATAGCTGAGAAATTTCACATCCTTATCAAACACAATGGAGTTAGGCAAACCATGCAAATTCACTACTTTGAAAAACAACTTCGCTACATGAGATGTGTCACTAATTTTGCTACATGGGGTAAAATGAGCCATCTTATAAAATCTATCAACCACAACAAATATAGAATCATGACCTCTAGCAGTTCTAAAACAAAATTCATGCTCAAATCTTTCCAAGGTTCATGAGGCAAATGAAGAAGGGTATACATACCAGCTTTTTGTTTCTTAGCTTTAGAAAAAGCTAACAAGTATAACAAGGAGATACAATCCTCCCTGCATCCTTCTTAAAGAAGGCCAATAAAACCGTTCCTCCACTAAAGCAACAATCTTATCCCTACATAAATGACCAGCCAATCTACAGGCATGCATCTCCCAAACTACAAGCTCTTTAAGTGAAGTATGAGAGATACATAACCTAGAACCTCCAAAGAGATAACAATCATGTATAACAAAATCCTTATACTTCTGACAATTACAACCACTAACTACCATATAAAAACCCCAAATTGTGGAAAACTAGCACAATCATCTTTTAACTTATCAAAACTCACAACTTCATTACTCAAAGATTGTAAGTACTCCCACAATCCTACTAAGTCAATCAGCAACATTATTCTCAACACCATATCAATGTTTAAGAACAAAAGTATATTCATTCAAAACTCTAGCCATCTAGCATTCTTAGTACCCAGGTGCCTTTGCGACTGAAGAACTTCAAAGCTAAATGATTAAAATAAAACACAAACTCTAATAGAAGCATTAAAATAACCGCAAGAAGTTACCTATTAATGGCAGCAAAACATGTCATAACCTTTATAAAAGTGCTAGGAGCATTTGAAAGACCAAAAGGGTTGACTAACCATTCATGTGACCCATCTTGTGTCTTAAAGGTTGTTTTCTGCTTGTCCCCTAGCCTAATATAAATTTGATGATACCCACTACGCAAATCTATTTTAGAATAACAACTAGAATCAGCTAGCATATCCAACATGTCCTCAAGCCTAAGGGAAACCTACACTTGACAGTGATTTTATCGATGCTTAAGTATCTATACACATCCTCCAAGGACCATCCTTCTTAGAGGTCAAAAGTGCAAGAATAGCAAAGAGGCTAAGCCTATGCCTAACAAGCCCCTTAGCTAAAAGTTCTCCTACTTCCCTATTCAACTCTTCTCAATCCTTACTTTCCTATTCAACTCTTCCCAATCCTAAGGGTTCAACCTATAATGAGGCAAGTTATGTAACTGGAACCTGGAATCTAGAGCCAAATCTGTGGCACGTTGGATATTTCTCATAGGAGGCAACTCAGTAGGAAGCTCAACAGGTATAACATCCACAAATTCATCCAGTAATGCACTCGCTTGGAAGAGAGTGTACTCCAATATGCCAATTGATGTAGAACAAATTTCCCAAAAGAGTAACTCTGAAGAACAATCTAAAAATCTCCAATTTTATAAACTCAAAATCTCCATGTCAAAATATCAGTCATCGAAATCTAACCTCCAACATAATAAAACCTCTATATATATATATATATATATATATAGCTTCATGAACCCAGGTTTTAAGCACATGAAAAAATAAAGCCACCTATTTCAGATAAAGACTAATAAAATGAACCAAACAAATAAGGTCCACTCATAAATTAAATTCTATTTCCTCGATGTACACCTAGAATAGGCATTCTTCCAAAACTTGGAAGAATGTTCTCCATCAACAAGTTGTTCACATCATGATTAAAAGATCACTTTCAAGAAGGGGACTATGATGTACCCCTGAAAAAAACATCTTGCCAAATTTAATAATTTCCCAAGTCCATTAACAAAATAATCCAATTTCATTATTTTGACGTAATCAAGAAATTAGACAGCACACACTACTACCTTTAACAAATCCAAGTAACTACAAGCAATCAGAAATCCAGAAACTAAACGTGTAGCTTTTTTCAGGGGTCCCCCCATCTTCAATCATCGTAAGTTCCAAGTGAAATAAGTAAAAATATATCTTGCCACACTCACAGTTGATAGTTCAGCAGAAAATCGCTCCTCATTGGATGTAGCAACCTCTTTCGACGAGCACAAATCCTTCACAAATAATAAAAAAGAAAAGACCGCTTAGGTTGTTGTCAGCTTATACAAGAGATATGATATGCAATAAAACTCTTAGAAGACAAATAAAGAGACCTCCTGTAAAGATGTTAGCTTAATTTCTAGTTCCCTCATTCTTTCTTTGTGCCAATTTAAGGAGCTGGAGGATTCATTGTATTGCCTCTCAACCTGAAAGAATTAAAACCACAACTAAGTAGAAAGATGAAGAAAACAAGTGATTTTGAGAATTATTTTTCTTAGAGACACTTACATCAGCAAGCTTAGCAGACATATCAGCTTCAAGTTCAGACTGTGTTCTACGAAACTTGACAAGATCATCAACTTTGGCTGTCAACTCCTCATTAAGCCACACATTGTGCCTCTCAATAAGCTCTTTCCCCTGTTCATATTGAATTTTTACTTTCCATTTCCCCTCAAAACAGGAAAAAAAAACCCTTGAATCTAGATAGACTTGCAACCGAAAAGCATATTGAAGAATCTTTTGAAAAGACCTGTGAAAGGCGAGTGCAAGTAGCCTGTGCTCGTACCAACTCAGCCTCAGTTTCACTTATTCGAGCCTCCTTGTGGGCAGCATTGTCCGTCAAGTTAACCTTTGATAATGTTATTGAAATCATAAAATACCAGCCATTATTTTTCTCGGGAAAATTTTAAACGATTTAGGGGCAAAACTTACAAAAAAAAACTAAAAATAAAAATAGAACATTACAATCTTATCAAGATAGGTCTTAATAACAGCGTTCTTGTCAGCAATCTCCGAATCTTTCTGCTCAATCATCTCCAACAACTGCCTCCTTGACTTATGTAGCTCGGACACCTCAATTGTCAACCTCTCAATCTCCCCGTCTTTTCCAATCTAATAAAATTTACGGTTTTTTTATTATTTAATTTATAAAAAAAAAAGGAAAATCTATCCATAAGTGATAAAAAAACAATGACACTAGACCTAGCACAATTTTAATACTAGACCTAGTAACTAAATTCTTACGGATTGGAGGTGGAGCTGGTGCTTCTGAGCCTGTGACTGGGCGAGGTCGGCGAGTCTTTCATCCAGACAGGATTGAAGCTGTGCGTTCTGGGACTGAAGGTCCGACAACTCTCCGGAGATGGAGAGGAACTTCTGCTCCAGAAGAGAACAGGTTTGCTCAGCAGTGATGGCGGCGGTATCAGCCTTCGCCTTCGCCGTCTCCAGCTCTCCGTAAATCTCCCTTATGTAGGCGTCCGCCCTCTCCGCTACCGTCGCGACATCGTTCGAGAGCTGCGACAGCTCCTCCTCGGAGATGAAGAGGGGCATATCTCTTGGGGATTCTAGGTCAGTTTTGAGGTGAGAGGGTGATCGAGAGAAACAAACAAGAAGAACAGAGTGATTTGCTTGTGAATTTTATTAGAAAGAAAAAGAAAAAGAGCGAGGAAATTTGTCGAGGGACATGGGAATTGCGAAAGAGTGGGAATATGGGAGGGAACCCTATACGGCCTAGTTCACGGGGTTGCGTGCTGGTATCTGTCTCCCCTAAATGTAAAACCCATTGCCGCTTTTCTTGTCATTTAGGCCCAATCTATTTGGGGCATAGGAAGTGTCATGGCAAGAGTTCAGATTGCTTAATGCAGGCCAATTAGCTCAATGTTTAGCGTTCCAAATTGGTTAGGTTGTCTCAATTCATGTTAGTATAATCTGATTTAGTAATGTATATCTAAATTTAGAGGTAGATTTTCTAGATATTAGGATTTAAATTTAATTTAAATATTATCTTTTTAAGTTAAATCTCTTATTTTGTTCTATTTTATTTATATTTTGTAATCTAATTTAATAAAGGGAGCCATCGACCTATAAATAAGACCCTTCTTCTCATTTGTAACACACTCCTAAAGAAATACAAAGTATTATATTTCTTAAAAGCTTTGTTTCTTCTTCTTTTCTTTTGCTTTTGTTATTTTATGGGTTTTAAGGTTTGCTTAAGATTTATTTTCAAAGTTTAAGATTACACAAGATTGGGCTTAAATTTTGACCCATGACAATTAGTATCAAAGCCAAGGTCAGAGGAAGAGGGAGATAACATCTATAGAGGATTAGTCTACACTAGTCCAGGAGGTCAAGGAGACCAAAGGTGTAGCCAAGCAAGGTAAGTCGAGGGACATGATGTCCACTCTCAAAGGTCGAGTAACCAGAATGGAAGTGGCTGTGTGTCACGATTCAGTACTCTCCTCGAGCCCGTGACAATCGTCGTGGTATCCCGATTGACACTCATTACCTGAAATATCAATCGGAACCCCGCAATGCTTTAATATTAGTTTCTTATTTCCTTTGTGAGTAACTGTTGCCAAATATCATGTTCTAAAAGATTTTAAGCTATTTCCAACTTAAATCAATAAAAAAATTATTTCTGTCTCACAGGGACATTTTGATTATTTTTCCACAAAAATCTCGAAACCAGCTAAAAATGTAGTACGTAAGTGAAAAACACATATTTCATAATCAAAATAAGTTTAGATGTTTAAAACATTCATTTAAAGTGAAACTATAACTATTTGAATATAATAAAAATATTTAATAAAATATTCTATTTTCTTATAAAACAATATTTATAAAGTTACCGGTAAATAATTTTTGTAGCATAAAGCTAAATAAATTCATACATACTGTAATACAGATAACCAATGTATAAAATTTAATTTACAGTGACGCGTGAGCCCACAAACGACCAAAAGTATCAAAAGCGGTAAACTTACAGTTTTTTAGGATGCAAGTCCAACTGTAGCCCTTAACAAAGTGAGCTATCTACCGACTATCCTAAGCCTGAAATGGGTGGAAAGGAGGGTGGTGAGATTATATAATCCTAGTGAGTAAACAAATATCATCTAAAATATCTAAAACCGAGTAAATGGAGACAGATAAAATAGATTAGCATAAAAATGATTCACAGCATTTCGAACTCATTTTAATAAGATAAAATAGATTCATTTCACCAAAATAAACAACGAGGCTTATGATTTCCTGAAAAGTTTGGCTCGTGCCAAAATCATTCTCATACTCAGTTATCAAGGATACCTTGGCCTGAGGCTATCCCAATTGAGTCCGTCAAGGCTGTTAAAAAGTTATGTACGCATAAATCATGTTTTTATTTTGAAAACATAGTTGTTCCTTGGCGTTGGCTGAGTTCACCCTCACGTGGTGGTTTGACGTGAAGTGAACTCTAAAGTTTTAACCTCATGAGTTATCCAACCGCGCCTCTCATACCGAGGTATGAATATAATAGGGTTACCGTGCCCCTCTAATAGGTTGGTCCATGGAACCCGTCCACTGCAGCGACCAATTATAACCCATCAATTCAATAAAATTCAACAACATGATATGGTAATTATTTTATTTTACAGCCTCTCAAGGCAAATCAACAGTTCATACATTTTCAGCACATTTACCAATTCAACCATTCATACCAATATTATCATAAGCCATTCAATTCAAACCATGATTTATAACACAGCAATTAGTCTCCAATTACTCCATTTTCAAAACCATCTTTCAATTTCAAGACAATTTTATAAAATCATTTCCTTTAATCACATTTTGCTTATAAAACATAAAGATTTACCATTTAAACTCATTTTCCATAAAATTCACAAAAAACAAATAAAAACTACTTTAGATAATTAAGACGATAGTAAGGTTACTCACTATAATGGAAATCGAGTTCCGAGTACTTCGATTCTTGATCTTCAGGTATTATCTCTTTATTTTTGCCAGAATGCTCACTACATAGACATAATGCACAATAAGCCATTTACTACATTTGTGCTAAATTGTTATAAAACTAATTCAGGCTTTATACTAATGCATGAAATGGGATGTAAATTGTTCGGATTATCGTCTAAACACGGTGTTCTACACAAATTCAATTGTGTACCTAAATAAAACGGTATTGGCCTAATTCGATCTATCACTCGATTAATTGGCCAATACGTCCAATTCAACTCTAAATAATTCCATTTTTCTCCCAATACTCCAAATCATCAAACACAAATTAAATAACTTGAAATATGGCAAAATCATCCTCACATTTTCTCTTGGAAAATTTGACCATGGTGGGTGCATCAACACTATAATTTTTCAAGCTTGATTCTCACACCATAAATCACTAATTCCTAACCAAATCACTTGAAATAAAATCAAAATCATCATCAATATTTTACATGGAGAATTCGCCCAATGATGGGTGATGGGAGGAAGTGAATTTTTCTTGTTGGCTTTTCATATTACACATCACTAACTAACTAAAAACACTAAAATACATTGAAATCTAACCAAATCAAGCATCAAAACCTCCCTCTAAGTGTTCAGCCAGCATGGGATTCATCATGAAATCATGTGATTCAACCATGAAAAATAAGAAAAAATACTTAAGAAAGAGAGATCTCAAGCTTAATTGAAAAATCTTACCTTTTTTTCACTTGTTTCCTTGAATTTTCACACTTTTCCCTTGAATTTTTCCACCTAGGGTTTTTTGTTCTTCTTTTCTTCCTTTGTTCTTGCTATGGCCGGCCATAAGAATGAATGTGGAAGAGTTCAAATTGGCTTTATAAAGGAAAATATTAAATGGACAAAAATTTACCATGTGTCACCATTTCATTGGTCCATGTGTCATATTTACCCATTAAGCAATCTCTCTCCACCATATAAATTTTCTCAATTATCCATGATAATATTGGGTAAAATCCATGTGCTGGACAAGTGTTGGGTGATGTAAAATTATAATTTTGCCCTTGGGTGGCAAAATGACTATTTTACCTTTATACTCGAAAAAATGTCGGAATTAAAATTTTTCACTTCTCAAACTCAAATTATACTCCAAATGATCAATCTTAGTCAAAAATTTCATCCAACACTCACATCTTAACCTCGAGTAGCAAAATGACCATTTTGCCCCTAGGTCATGAAAATTCCAATTTGACTCCAAATCGGTCCTCGAACTCTGAATCACCATTTTAAGTCATTCTGGGGTTTTAAAATTCTCAATTTCATCTTAAAATCTCTATTTGGACTAGTTCGAGGCTTAAATCAACTTAGTTGTACCATTTGGTACATTGCCGTCCTTTAACAGTTTTCAAGATACCCAAGTAAGCAAACATGCATTCTTATGTAGGAATGGCATAATAAACATATTGTAGAGCCGGGCTTAACACTATGGGAGAGATGAGGGACAAACTCGAGGAATTTGAGACCAACATGGATGAGGTTGAGTCCAAAGATGACGAACTTCGTGGGGAGTTGCATGAAGCATTGGAGAGTTAAACCATTGAAATGCGGCATTAATAAAGCTAGTTAAGTCGTAACAACAAGAAATATGGGGGCTTAAGGACAAGCTCACTACACTATGTTATTGCATTTTCATGCAAGTGTACATTATCGCAAAAAGTAATATAATGATGAGTAAAGTATCGTTCTCACGGAGATTTATTTCTAAATTTTTACTAAGTACTAAAATTTATGGTAAATTAATCTTATTTAAGTAACTAAAATTCTTAGAAAAATTAATTAAAACTAAATTAAAACAAATACTAAATTAACTAATAGAAATTAAAATTACTTGATAAAGGTAATAGACTAAAACCTAGAATTATGGGTTCATTCAACAATTCATCTTATACTATCGTTTCTTATTATTTATATTCGTGAGTGGTTTTATTAACTTAAAATCCAAAACTATATACAAGTCTCCGTCGATATGCTTACTCAAATACCTAACTTAATTGGATTACTACATGTCTTTAAGAATCAATTAAATAGGTTCATTAAGCTTGTGTTATAATTTGGCTATGTATGGCAATTGACATTTGTCAATCCAAATCGCGAATCAAATCACCTAAGTGAGTGAACATACACTAATCAAATCTTAGTCCAATCTAAAATCTCTTTGTCGAGTTTCAATTAAATTCACAAATCAATTAATTATTGATCAATCAATCAAAAGTATTAAAAACATATTTGAATAAGCAAAACTATACCTATTCATGATAAATAAAAGAAAAACTAACAATCATACTACATGTTGAAATCCACCATAATATTAAAAAAATAAATTAGTTCATGATATCTAAGTAAAACATTATCCAAAGAAATTTAACTATGAGTGTAAGTTAAAGAAAATAAGAAAAACATAAAATAGAGAAAGAAACTAATGGTGAAGATTTTGATCTTGAATCTCTTTCAATCTCTTTTGCTTTCTTACTTTGTTCTTGGCTCCAAGTCTTCAGAATAATTGTAGCCATCTTCCTTGTTGAGTACTTTGAATAAGGTTCCTTAAATAGTTCATGATACTTAATTTCTATATTCCTGCATAGAAAATAATTTTGGAAAGTAGTGCAGCATCGCGACCTTGTCTTCCTTGGCGTCGTGGCACCCTAGTCTCGGGAATTTGCATGATGCCCTCCGTTCTTTTAGCACAGCAACCATGCTCTCCTCAAAGCTACAGCTTTAGCTTCCTTAGCACTATAGCCTTGAGCAACTCAAGGCCGAGCCCTTCACTCAAGTGCTGCCTCGTATAGAACTACAATAATTTATCATTTTCCAATGTGATTTTCATCTCAATCTAATCTGAATTGGGTACAATGGTAAATATGAAAGTTGTAGCCTCGTCTCTTAGCTTTCTAATAACATCTATTAGACTTCTATAGCTCAAGTTACCCTCAAAATATTGCAATATATACAAATAAAGCCATCACCATACTTGTACAATTTTAAATCAAATGAACTTTTCTCATCAAATATCTTACAAAAGCAATGAGAGAAATCAATAATAACTATTCTTGAAGTAAAATGAAGTAAAATTAAATTAAAATAACTTAAATTAACTACTTAACATGTAATCCAACTTAAACTAGAAATCCACCTAAAATGCTAAAATCTGAACTTAGATTCTCAAAGATCTACCTACTTAAGTCCCCAAAATGGATCAAAATAACCCTATATAATAGGGTTGTTACACCCTCAAACTTAAGATTTTGCTAATTATGAGACCTTGACCTTTATAGACTCATAGTTAGTAATATACGCGATATCCCTTATCAAGGGTAATTTCGTCATTTCCTTAGTGAGCCCATAAAAGTAAGATTTTAAATAATATTATGGCCTAAGTAGGCCTAAGGCATAAATGAATGATGAAATTAGGTGTAAAATGACAAGGAAACAAAAATTTTGATGATTTTCATGGTAGGGGTAAAATGGTCATTTTTCACCTCGGGTTAGAATTTTTAAGTTTTCATGAACCCAAGCATTTCTAGACCATTATGGACCTTGTCCCAGTTTCAAAGGAGTAAAAAGATTGCATAAAAGATTGGAGGAGAATAAGCTAATTTGTGGAAGGGCATTTTGGTAATTTCAGTGGAGTGGATAAGCATGGGCTATAAATATCTCTTCCTTCCAGCAGCTTCTTGAATTTTTAGCAGCTTCTTCTTCTTCTTCTCTTCCCATCTCACATTGCTTCCATCTTCCATGGAAGCTTGATATGAAGCTTGCATAATTTTCTCTCTCTAGCTCTAGTTTTCATATCTTTGTGCCTTTTTGACTAGAACCCTTGTGTTCTTTCACTCTCTCACTTTAAAACCCTTGAAAATCCTACTTCCATACTTTCTCTCACTAGCTAAGTGTTTAGAGAGAGAAAAAGAAAGAAAGCCTTATAATAAGCTTGGGAATTGTTGGAAAGAATTTCAAAGTTACAAAGCTATCAAGGTGAGTAGTAAATTAGAATTGAGTTTTAAGTGTTGATAATGTTTAGTGATTGATTTGTTAGTTTATTGTTGAGATTGTATATTGACTCTAATGTGATTAGGTAGTGAACATAAATAGCCATTTAAAATGGCAATTGAAAGCTAGTTAAGAGATAGCTTTTAGGGTTTATAGTGTGTGAATTAACATAATACTGATGCTAATGTGATTCTAGGTTTTAACAAAGCCCCATTACCCCAATTGGATCACTAGGGGAATTAAAGTCAACTAAAGGCTCAACAATATACCGGTGAGTGAACTGCATTTCAAATTCGTTTTGGGAAATGTGATTGTTTATACAAAGCGTTTGAATGATTTTATACAACTTTTCTTAAAAATGAGTGCCTTGGGAACAAGCTTTTGAAAAATGGGTTATGTTGTGATATGTGGCTATTATGGATTCCTACACTGCTACATTATGTTGATATATGTATATACGTACGAATATATTGTTGTGTAATTATATGGACTCGGCTATGTGCGAGTAGGGAGTGCACATAAGCCGATGATGAATCGATTATGTGCGAGTAGGGAGTGCGCATAAATCGGTGATGACCCAGCCATGTGCGAGTAGGGAGTGCGCATGAGCTGGTGATGATGGGATGGTGTGCATGATGATGATGAGATGGTGTGCATGATGATGATGGGTATATGTACATATATATACATACGTAAACATGTGTGTTATAAGAAATTTATGAGTAATGGTATATGGTTGTAATGTATGTGAAACTCGGTATGCTAAACTTTGGGAAGTTGTTATGTGTTTCTTATTGGTTTTGGACATTTCAGCAGGGTGGTTTTCTTTGGGAGGAAGGGAAATTTTTCATTTGTGCCCTGTTTCTCACTGCAACGAGAATCATTCTCACAACAGCGAGAAACTCTCAGGTTTTTAAGGGTGGCTGGCCGAAAACTCGCTACAGCGAGAAAATACTGTAGCATTCTTGCTGCAGTGAGAATGAATCTCGCTGCAGTGAGAAAGTTTCTGTCTTAGGGCAGAAATTTCGCTGTAGCGAGATTCATTCTTGCTATAGTGAAAAACTTTCTATTTTGTCTCACATTTTGATCAATTGTTGCCTTATGTTCCATTTCTTTGGTACCATAATTGAGCATGGACTTCCAACATTTAGGAATAAATGAATTAAGTTTAAAATGAGGAGGTTTGGTGAGAAACCCTCGGCTAGTTAAGAAACTCTCGGCTAGATGATAATTTAAGTCTAATGTCGCTGCAGCAAAAATTCATTCTCGCTGCAGTGAGGACCCGTCGTTTATTTGACTTGATTCGCATGAATGCTATTAAAGTTTTCACTCTCAAAAAACCTTTGTTGAGCATGGACTCTTTTCAATAAGTGATTTTTCTCATGTGGGGTTTACATGAGGGGTTTAATAAGAACTCAAATAAATTGCATTGTTTTGAAAAATGAATGCATTATGATTTCGTTAAACATTCCTTATGGTATGCTTGTTCCCTTCTTGTTCATTCATTGGGTTTATACTCACTGTTTTCAACTTCATGTTTTCAGATCAAGAGGCAACTAGTAATTAGGTCAAGGTGCCCTTGTAGATTCATTTCCTTGGTAGGTATCTCGGCATTCAGTAGCCATACATCACTCGGGTCTCTCCGCTGGAAATCGAGTCTTCATTTTGAGATGTATAGACAAACTTGATGTAAATTATTAAGGTACATGTTGTAGACAATGTACACTTGATTGGTATGCCACTATGAGATGGCAATGTTTAATATTATTTTGATCATAAGTTATGAAATGTGACTTAGCAGTTTATGATGAATGATGAACATGTCAGATTAATAGGCTAGCTTGGGCTTAGTGAACTACGTCCATTGGGCTTATGCGTCGGTCATGGCTCGGAATTTGGGTCTTGACATTTATCCTCGAGCAAAACATGAAACAAGATGCAATAACCAAAATGAAGAAAAACAACTTAATTAGAAATCAATTGCACCAATTCATTAATCACCTTTAACATCCTTAAAAGTTACTCCATATTCTCAACTCTAAGTAACACACAAATATTATTCAAGTTCATGTTTCAATTCAAATGTAAACTCATTATCAAGTGGATTTCCATGTGTGCGTGTGCAATTTTTTTTCACCTAGAACATTATACAATTCAAATAAGTTTATCTTCATGAAAAATTCAAATTATTAATAGATTTTCATAGGTTTGTTTTTCATCTTTCTCTCCACCAATGTAGACTAATACTAAGTTAAGGATCAATAGGACTTTATCAAGCTTGTAATGTATGGCTGGGGTCAACGTAAGGTATGGGATATTAAAATGGCTTAAATCACCTTAAGCACATAGTCGTTCTAACACCTATTTAAAGCTTTATTTTCCTTTGCCTAGAATACCTTTTTTGTAATCAAATTTTTCTTGTGTTCAACACTTTAATCTTTTTCTTTTTCTTTCTTTCCCTTATCCTTTTTCTCAATTTCACACCTTTAACTTATATATTTATAGGGTAGTGAGATGAATACAACCATAGTTTTGAACTTTTCATCATTTATTCATCTTTACTACCTCTTTCACTATTTAACTCATAATATTTTCTAAATTAACTTATGCACTTAGGAATGAGCAATGCAAAAAATTAAAAATATTTATGTAATGGCTTTGGCTAAAAATTAAGTGTTTAAACAAAGAAAAAGGTTATATTAAGCTCAAAAATGGTTAAGGATAAATATATAACAAGGTGGCTTAAAAGGCTCAATCGGTCCAAAAATGGTCTAAATCATTTCCTTAATTATGTATTGTTAGGAGTTTTGAAAATATGGTGCTTTAAAAAGCAAGTATATTCTCATGCTTAATTTCATTAAATTTATTTGTAATGAAAGTACATTTTGATAATAAGACGAAAAGTTTGTTTTAAGTAAATATTCATTATCTAGTTATTAAGATACCATGATTCTATTGAGATATTAAAATACATTTGTATGAAGAGTCATACATAGGAGACATGTATTTTAATTGAATCTAAAAATTGTTCACAACTATATAATAAAGCTTGTCACTTTTTGTGTTAAGGCTGTAGTGTCCAAATTACTTTCAGCGAAACGAATGTGATTCATTTCAAGGGAATGATAACTCTTAAATTATTGAAATGGTTGACTTCGAGTAGTGACACTATAACATGAACTGGAATCATGTGAAAATCAGATTTAATTTTAACCGTTACTTAAATCTTGATCTCACACTTATATATTTGCTTATAGTAGAACTGAAATCTTGATGGATAGTAGACTCATGTTTAATCTCTTTAAAATCTTTGATTTACCATGAGCATAATCACCATAAAACATTGATCTAGACTTCGTATTTTGAGATTATAATCAAGATAAACATCTGGGAACATTTATCCAAATAATGGAATTCATAGCATTTACGTCACTTCTAGTGATTTCAGGAAGATTGGTAATTAATCTAGGCCTAGTGTATTGATGAATTAGCTATTCATCACATTTAGATACTCAAAAGATTGGATTTAGAGTATTGAATCACTAATTGGATGAAATTTGAGACTAGGGGACAAAATTGACATAAAAGGTAAAACGGTAATTTCACATTTTGTCATTGGATGGTTATGAGGGTTCACAATATAAGATTTGCAATTGGACAACTAATAATTAATATCAAGTATTGAATTATTTCTTATAATTATAGTTAATCTAAGAGTGCAATCATGAATCTATGGTGGAGTGATTTCATGGTTAGTAAGTTTGAATTATTTTTTAATGAGATTATGTCACGACCCGGAACTCCCATCGAGTCCGTGACAACCACCGCGCCGTTCTGATAGATATTCATTACCTGAAATGTCAATCGAAACCTCGCAAGGCTTAACATCAGTTTTTCTCGCTTCCCCCGTGAGTATTAGTTACTAAAATCATGTTTTGAGAGATTATAAACTATTTCGGATTCAAAACAACAGAAAAATAAATCTTTCCTCACAGGAGCATTTTGGTCATTTTTTTTCAAAAATCTCGAAATCCGCTAAAAATGTAGTAAGCGAGTACAAACATGTAATTCATAAAAAAAAATAAGTTTAAACATATAAAACCTTCATTTAAAATGAAATTACGATTATTTGAATATAATAAAAATATTCAATAAAATATTCTATTTTCTCATAAAACAATATTTATAGAGTTACCGATAAATAAATTTTGTAGCATAAAAGCTAAATAAATTCATACATATTGTAATACAGTAAGCTAGAGTATTTAACTTAATTTATAATAACCAGTGGGCCCCCGAATAACCAAAAATAAGGGAAATTGTGAACCTACAGTTTGGAGGATACAAACCCAATGGTAGCCTCGGTGAAATCAGCTATCTACAGCTTATTTTGAGCCTGAAATGGGTGAAAAGGAGGGTGGTGAGGTTTTATAATCTCAGTGAGTAAACAAACACCATTCAAAATATCTAAAGTTGAGTAAAATGAGACGATTAAAATATTTTATCTCAACATGTATTTCATAACATAAATATTCATTTCATTTAAATAATTAATATGGCTTATGAGTATCTAAAAAGCTTGGCTCCTGCCAAAATCATTCTCGGGAATACCTTGATCTAGGCATTTAACTGAGTCCACCAAGGCTGTTAAAAAAGTTTTGTATACACATAAACATATTTTTAGTTTGAAAAAACATAGCCGTTCCTTGGCGTTAGCGGAGTTCATCATCACGAGGTGGTTCGGTGTGACGTGAACTCTAACCATATCTCAGGAGATACCCTACGCACCTCTCCGACTGAGGTACATATATAACCGGATTTCGTGCCCCTCAAAAAGGCTGATCAATAGAACCCGACCACTGCAGCAAGCTAAACCCACCATACAATAAAATTTTAACAGCATGACATGACTAATATTATACTACCCAGCCTGTAAATGTAAAACAGAATAGTTCATACAGTTCACAAACCACAATTTCAGCAAATCATGCGAACACATTATCATAAGCCATCAATTAGAATCATAAATTACAACACATCAAGTGGTCTCCGGTTACTCTATTTTCAAAGCCATCATTTAATTTTAAGACAATTTATAAAATCTTTTCATTTAAACACATTTTGTTTAATAAACCTAAAAATTAACCATTTAAACTCATTTTCCATAAAATTCACAAAATCGAATAAAAAGACCACTTTAGATAATTAAAATGATGATAAGGTTACTTACTATTTTAGGAGTCGAATTTTTAGAGTACTCTTACTACCGATCCTCGGGTATAATTTCTTTGCCCTTAGCGGAGGATTCACCACCTATACATCATACGTGACACGAATTTCAATAATTTGTGTCAATTTATCATAAACTATTTCAGGCTCTATAAATTTATATGAATGCACGAAATGTGATGCAAAATGTCTGAATAGCCGTTTAAATACGGTATTTGACCTAATTTGCACTATTCTCGGTGTAATTGGCTAAAACCTCCAATTTAACTCCAAATCGATTTCTTTCAATTTCTACACTCCAATTATACTTAAAATACCTCAATGACTATGAATATGATTCAATTTATCAGTTCGAACCATAAATCGCACATGTCTATACATTAGGTAAAAATTTAAATTTTCATGCCAAAATTTCTCATTAAATTTCTAGCCTCACCAATCATTAAATACCACCAAAATATCATGAAATATAATCAATTTTAGCCTCAATATCCTCCCTAGAAAATTCGGCCTCTTGTGGGTTTGTGAAGAACAAATTGATTCTTTCTAGATTTTCATACTTTCCATTACCAAACAACCAAAAACACTTAATTAGCTTGAAATCTAGCAAAATCAATGCTCAAAACCTCTCCTCTCAAATTCAACCAGCATGGGTTCATCATGCAAACTTGAGTTTTAACCATGGAAAATGAAAAAGAAAGCATGGGTAGTGTAAATCACAAGATAAAATCACAAAATTCAAACTTTATTAGCTTAATCCCTTGAAATCCCACACTTTTTCTTCAATTTTCCCACCTAAGGTTTGTGTTCTTTCCTTTCCTCTTCACTTCTTGTTTTAGCCGGCCATATGAAGGAAATAAGCTGATTTTATGCTAATTTTAAAGCTAAATAATAAATGGATATAAACTTGACATATGTCACCATTCTATTGGTCCATGTGTCATACTTACCCATTAAGCAATCTCTCTCCACCACTTAAATTTTCTCAATTATTCATGATAATATTGGGTAAAATTCATATGCTGGACAAGTGTTAGGTGGTGTAAAATTATAATTTTGCCCTTGGGGTGGTAAAATGACTATTTTACCCCTATGCTTGGAAAAATATCGGAATTAGAATTTTTCACTTCTCAAACTCAAATTATGTTCGAAATAGTCAATCTTAGTCAAAAATTTCATCTAACTCTCACATCTTAACCTCGGGTGACGAAATGACCATTTCCCCCCCGGATCATGAAAATTCCAAATTGACTCCAATTCAGCCTTCGAACTTCGAATCACCATTTTAAGTCATTCTAGGGTCTTAAAATTCTCAATTTCATCTTAAAATTTCTATTTGGACTAGTTTGAGGTTTAATTCAACTTAGTTGCACCACTAGGTATACTACCGACTTTTGATAATTTTTCGGGGCTTTCCAAGTAAGCAAGCATATTGTCAATCACATGAATGACATGGTAAGTATTTTATAAAGTCGGGCTTGATAGATTAAGAATAATTCTAAGTTTATTGAAGCTTGGAATATTTATGTCTTAATAGATTCCCCACTTAGCTTCATAGAATTTAACTTGTTTAAGTTGGAATGCATGTTTTATTTGATTAATTAAATTGTGTACAAAATGGCAGCTTTAACATGTTTGTCTTAATTTAAAGAAGAAAACATATTTGATCTTAATTTAGACAAGAAAAGATGTTTGTCTTAAATTAAAATAAGAAAAATATTTTTTTGTCTTAATTTAGACAAAAAAACATATTTGTCTGAATTTAGACAAAATAAAATATATTTGTCTTAATTAAAGATAAGAGTTATCTTAAATTAAAATAATACTAGAAGGATTCTTGTAAAATGAATCTAGACATCCATGTTGATAAAATGAGACCTCATGTTTTACTATTATTCTTTTATTTATTATTAATTCCTTTTAAATAAAGATAGATAATAATAAAATAAAAGTTATTATTCAATAAGAAGTTTTATTTTATCAACAACTCTAAATGATAATTAAAGAATTAAATTATTTATTCTTTAATTTTAATTTTGATAATTATGGAGCATGTTTGATACTTCCATAACTCTAAATGGATGGTCAAGATTGATTTAAAGGTGTTTGATTTTGATTAAATCATTGAGGCAATAGTTTTAATAAAAAAAGAAAAGATTGGAAGAAAAGAAACAAACATACTTTTTCTTGAAAAAGTTTCAACCATCACTTTTTTCCTCTTTCTCCAAACTTTGCTGTATCTTTCTTCTTTTCTCACATTCTTAACTGAATTTTATAAAAGAAAATAGCCATTAATTGTTAGGAAGAAAAGAGAGACAAAATTTGTTACCATCTTGTAGTCTAGCATTCCACATCTTATCCACTCAAGGTTCAAGTGGAAATCGCTATTGAAGAGTAAGTGGTAAACTTGTTTGGTCAAAAAATCATTCATTGATGTGGTGGTGTCCGAAAATAAGAATATCGAAATAAAAGGTATGTTTTTTTTTACTTAATAGATTCTTAGCTTTTTAGGGTGTGATTATGTTACTTGCAATAAGAATGATATGTGTTTCCACTTGTATAATTAGATTGTTTGCTTCCTTTATAAAAGAAATTTTTTGAGATCCATGCTTTACATAATCACATCAATCCACTAAGATCCTACTCCAACATGGCTCAAGAGATAATCAAACAAATTCTAAAATTGTAGACATAATTCAAAATGTCACATTCACAGAAACCTTATCTAAATATGCATAACGAATCTAAGCAAAAGATATTGTGCTCAAATTAATGGAAATCACATTCTAACAATGAAGCTTAGTATAAAAATTTACATAACACTTAAACAATATTTGCATGCTTTAAAGAATCAAGATAAAAAATAACTAAATTTTCATCATTAAATAGGTAAATTAAAAGCAAGTGGCACAACTAATTCTACCTCAAAATCTTAAAATATGCATAAAATAAAAAAATTAACAAAAATAAACTATTAACAATTAAACCTTCCTTTAAACTTATAGTGCAATTGTCCTTAATGTGAAAAGCTAAAAAAAGAACAAGGAGAATAAACTCCTTTATCAATGGTGGCAGAGCATTGAAAGTTCTAATTTTCTTTCTCCCCATCTTCATTCTTTTTAAACCTACATATCCAACAAAATAAGCTAGAGAGAGGTTATAACTACTTATTTAAATGGTAAAACAAAAATTAACCAAAATAACAACTAAATCTAAAAAGATATAGATTAGGTTGTCTTTTAAGAAGTGCTTTTTTATAGTCAATAGCTTGGCTTTGGTTGAGGTCTTCGTTCACCCTTTAAAGAGGTTTTAATTTGCAGGGAAAAAGCTTGAGGTGTAAAATTAGTCTCCTCATAAGATGAGATTGTATTGGCTTTCACTCAAGATTTTGTTCTTGCTCAATCCAAGGCGTTAAAATAAGCTGACTTTTACCCAACTTCTCAAATTGAGTTCTTCTTGAATAATGCACTTTTGGTGTAGCCTTTAAAATATGTGTATCATTTGTGAGTTATTCATTTTTTTCCTTTGTTAGTGCATCTTGAACCCAACAGGCTTTAAAAAGTTTCTTTGGATTTTCCATCTTAATAGCCTCCTTAGGTAACTCATCAATTGTATCCAAAAAATGAATGGGAGGCACAAATGGCTTGACTGATGGTGGTGAAGATACTTCCTCCCTTTACTTAACTTCTTCATTTTAAACTTATTTGTTGAAAGTATACTTTTGATCTACTTTATCTCTGTCATCTACCACATTCTTGCCATTTATTTCATCAAGATGCTTACCATATTCTTCTCTTTTAGGATTAGGCTCAATGTCATTTGGTAAAGTTTCATAAAGTTTATTGTTGATGTCATTAATCTGGCCCACTTGAGTCTTAAGATTTCTCAATGAAGTTGTTTGACTATAAATGATGGCATCATTTTTTGTCATGTATTGCATGAGATCATCTTCTAAGGTAAGCTTCTTTTTAGGGACATGAGCTCTAGCTTATCATTGAAAACTATTATGGAAAACAAGCTGTGATGATTATGTAGGACTATGATAATTACTCCATGAAAAATTTGGATGATTCCATTCTAAGTTGTACTATTGGAGTATGAATTGTTTTGCCACCTATTGAAGTTTCCATCAAATTGCATTGATTCATAATAGGTTGGACAATAATCACTTGAATGCCCATCTCTACAAAGCTCACATGTCATAAAAAAGCTTTGAAAAATATTAACACCCCCAGTGTCAATTATTTTTTTAGACAAAGCATCTACTAAGGTAGTCAAATCACTAATAGCCAATTCATAATCATTAGCAACCCTTATAGGCTAAAATTGTTCAGATGGCCATTGATGGTTATAATAATTCATCATTTCAACCAAAAGTACTTGAAAGTAAAAAAAAAAACTCAAATTAAGATTAATATGTGAATATTAATATTAGCTAAATAAATAGGAAACACAAATCTATAGCAATGGCACCCATAACTTCTTGTTGAATTTTCACACAAGTGCACACTATCATAAACAAATAATATAGTGTTGAGTAAAGTATCGTTTTTATGGAGATTTGTTCCTAAATCTTTACTCAGTACTAAAATTTATGTCAAATTAATCTTATTTAAATAACTAAAGTTTTTAGAAAAATTAATTAAAACTAAATTAAAACAAGCACTAAATTAACTAACAAAAATTAAAATTACGTAAGAAAGGCAATAGAATAAAACCTAGGATTATGGGTTCATTCAACAATTCATTTGATACTATCTTCTCTTATTCATGGGTGGTTTTACTAACATAAAGTCTAAAACTATGTGAAAGTCTCCATAGAGATGCTTGCACAAATACTTAACTTAATTGGGTTACTATATATCCATAAGAATCAATTAAATAGGTTCATTAAGCTAATGTTCTAATTTGCCTATGTATGGTAATTGGCATATGTCCATCCAAATAGCGAATCAGATCACTTAGGTGACGTGAACATATACTATTCAAATCTTTGTTTAATCTAAAATATCTCTATTGAGTC
Organism: Theobroma cacao; assembly: GCF_000208745.1. Classification (NCBI taxonomy): domain Eukaryota; kingdom Viridiplantae; phylum Streptophyta; class Magnoliopsida; order Malvales; family Malvaceae; genus Theobroma; species Theobroma cacao. Next base: position 20,213,319 of record NC_030856.1, on the reverse strand, counting down.
TTAATTAGATTTACACATCAGTTAACTGTTGATCAGATGATTAAAAGCATTAAAAACAAATTTAAATAAGCAAAACTAAACTCATTCATGATAAATAAAAGAGAACCTAATAATCATATTACATTATTAAAATCCATCACAATCCTAGAAAAGTAAATTAGTTCATAATATCTAAGCAAAACATTATCCAGATAAATTTAGTTATGAGTGTAAGTTAAAGAAAATTAGAGAAACACAAAATACAGAAAGAAACTAATGGTAAAGCTTTTGATCTTGAATATTTATTAATCTCTCTTGCTTTTTTGCTTTGTTCTAGGCTCCAAGTCTTCAGAATAGCTGTTGTTGTCCTCTTTACTGAATACTCTGAAAAAGATCCTTTAAATAGGCTCAAAATAACCTAATTACCATATTCCTGCATAAAAAAATAATTTTAGAAAGCAGTGTGGCTTTCTGATGCCCTAGTCTTGGGAATTTGTATAATGCCTTCCATTCTTTCAGTGTCGTGGCCATGCTCTCTTCAGCACTGCAGCTTTGGCTTCCTCAATGCTGCAACCTTGGCTTCCTTAGCACTACAGCCTTGAGCAACTCAAGGTCGTGGCCTTTACTTAATTTGCTACCTTGTACAGAATTGCAGTAGTCCATCATCTTCCAACATAATTTTCACCTTGATCTGATCTGAACTAGGCAAAGTGCTAAACATAGGAGTTGTAGCTCTCTTTTAGCTTTCCAATGGATTAACAATCACATCAATTGGACTTTTGTATCTCATGTTATCCTCGAAATACTATAGCATGTATAAATAAAGCCATCACCATACTTTTGTGGTTTTAAATCAAATGAACCTTTCTCATCGAATATCCAATAAAAGCAATGAGGGAAATCAACAATAACTATTCTTAAAGTAAATTAAAGTAAAATTAGAATAAAATAACTTAAATTAACTACTTAACATGTAATCCAACTTAAATTAGAAAAACACCTAAAATGCTAAAATTTGAACCTAAAATCTCAAATATATAGCTATTTAAGTCCCCTAAATGTGTCAAAATAACTATGTATAAGAAAGTTATCACACTAGAGGCAACTACAAGAGGTGGTGCCCTAGTCGCTCAGTTTGGGACTCGTTTGAAAGTGCCTAAGCTCGAGTAATTTTAAGCTAAGAGAGAAAACAAAGAGGTGGACAATTTCCTATGGAGCTTAAAGCAATACTTTAGGGCCATGGGCATCACAGAGGATGCTTTATAGATTAATTCCACAGCCATGTATTTGGTGGACATTACCTTGTTATGGTGAAGATGTAAGGGCGATCAAAAGCTTGAGGGAGTAACGATCAACAATTAGGCAAAATTTTAGAGGGAGTTCTAGAGGTAATTTTACTTGAGTACGCAGACGATGAGGCGTGTGCTAAACTAAGAGGCTTACCCAATAAGGAGAGGTAAGAGAATATGTTAAGCAATTTTTTGATTTATTGTTACTGATTAATGATCTTGGTGAAAAGGAAGCACTATTTTCCTTTATGGATGGACTCAAACCATGGACAAAGTTGAAACTCCAATGGGGAAGTGTGCAGAACATCATGGAGGCTATGGTTGTGGCAGAATCATTGGTGGAATTGCATAATTTTAACAATAACCCTTTCTTCTCTAAGCCTAAGAAAAAGGCAAAGATAGGGAAGAGAAAAATAGTGGATCAAAGGAAAAGGTTGATGAAAAATCATCATGCCATAAGACCAAGGCAATCTCCAAGTGGAAGGGTAAGGAAAGAAAGCCCTATAAATTTTTTTGTGAGAGGAACCACATTTGACGAAGGACTACTTCATGTGTAAAAAACTAGTGGTCATCATGATGGACGAGGAGGATCCAAGCAACGACAGTGATAATTAGTGTGTTAAGGGGTCCAATGAGCGATCATACTTAGGGAGTTTAGTGTTACACAAGGAAAAGGAGAAAGACTAGTGCAATGGCAGAGAGTGTCATCATCCGCAGCTAGGGGAGCCAATGAGTGCATTGAAATTGGGTAATGTTGTGTTGCTCTTAGGGGTGCAACAAATAACAATGGAATGCCATATCGTCCAAGAGAGACCAAGGCTAATGGCGATCAGACCACCATAAACGAGGGTCAAGAAACCCAAGACATGGGCATGGAATAGTCTAGATCAGCTAAGCACTCATGAGACCAAGGGACAAAGGCAAAGGAATATTTGTTCGTTATAAGTGCCCAAGGAGACAACGAAGTCCAAAAAAGTGTGCAGAAGCCAAAAGTGGACAAAACAAGGTTGTTCGAGGCAAAGAAGTGCAAGAGGACAACTGTGACATAATAGTGCATCTCTCAACAACGAGGGCATTACTGGATTGAGTGGGGGAGGATGTCAAAGCCCAAGAGTTCAGACTAGTCCATGCATGCTAATTAGCCTAATAGTTAGCAACCCATCGAGGCTAAGCAACCCAAGTAAGCAAGGCAGCCTAAATAATCCTAACAACAAGCCCAACTCACTAAGTGTAATCTGATTTGAATAATTGGATTTGCTAATGCATGTCTAGGTTTAGATGTAGATTTACTAGATTAGATTAGGATTTGGATTTAATTTGAACATTATCTCTTCAAATTAAATCTCTTATCTTATCTTATTTTATCTTTATATTGTAACTTAATCTTATCAAACAAAAGGGGCTATTAACCTATAAATAGGCCCATTCTTTTCATTTGTAACACACCTAAAATAAAAATACAAAATATTATATTTCTCAAAAGCTCTTTTTCTTCTTCTTCTGTTTTGCTTGTGCTATTTTGTGGATTTTAAGGCTTACTTAAGCTCTATTCTCAAAGTTTAAAGCCACATGGGTTGGGCTTCAGTTCTAGCTCGTGACAGAAAATGTATACTTACTATACACTATCATGTCATCAAATGATGACATTTCATTAAAAAATAAATTTTAAAATTTTAAAAATTTATAAATAAATATAATTAATTTTCTTAAAAATATTAAAAAGGGACAAAAAATATTTTTTTTATTTCACTTACTTTTTCTCATTTAAATCCCTTATTCTTTTCTCTCTTCTTATTTCTTTTTAACAACAATAGACGCAAAATCCTAAATTCTTATTAAACCCTTAATAATATAAAAATTCACAAGTACTTAAAGACTAATATCGAGTCTTAAATTTTATTTTATCTAATTTATTTTTAAAAGAGGAATCTGTTGGCTTATTGTTTATGGAATTCTATTTGCATTGTGCAACTCTAAAGATCATATATATTTGTTGAATAAGTTATATTCAGAGTTTGATGCAAAATGATGATGACTTTTTAAATTAAAAAAAATATAATTGTTAGCTTAGTAAGCTTAATGCAAATAAGTCTAAGAGGGGGGTGAATTAGACTGTTTTGAAAATTTTGACGAACCTTTTAAAATTTTTGACAAAACAAAATTCATTCTTTAATTCAAATGATCAATTTGAAAATAAACAAATTAATTGACCTTTTAATCAATAGAAGAAATCTATATTTCAAGTAAAAAGAAAAGTGGAGAAATGGACACAAGTATTTGATAGAAGTTCGACCTCCTTGCCCAGTCTTCTTTTTTAGGTTCACTAAGGAGTTTGAAATTCACTATTTGATCAAGATTTAATACAATGCATTTGTGGATCAAGCATAACCATTCAATACAATCCTTTTTATGGTTAAAGCACAACCATTGTACATTTTTAATTGGTGAAGGTATAACCACTTAAGCAAGTACAATGAGAGGAGTATGAGTGTTGTAAATATGCCTCTTAAAGGCTGAATAGAGAATTTGGTACAGTGTTTAAATTAAAAGCTGAGAGCTCAATAAATGCTTAACCAGAAGACTTTTAGAATTTAAGAAGAGCACAATGGGTTTTGAATGAAACTTGGCTAATTTTTCTCTCTTGACCTATGTTTTCAAGTCTTCTAACCTTCATAAATGCTGAAAAAGCTTTTATTTATAGTTGTTGAAGCTTCAAGTGTAGTTGGGAGTGCATTTAATGTGAAAATAGCCATTTTTCTCTTCATTTAAGGCTTCAACGATTATATTGTATCAATACATTGCCTTTTATTTTTGAATTCTTGCCGAGATGTATCGATATATGCATTTGAACTTGCCTGCAAGGGTTTTGACATTCTGCTTAAAATATATCTATGTATCGATACTTTGAGACAACAATCACTTCTGCTGAAAATTTATCGATATATTTGTGAAATGTATTGATACTTTTTGGTCGTAAGCATTTTGTCTCAATTCAATCGGTACAATTAAGAATGTATCGATAGATTGAGTTTGACTTTTGAGTTTTGACGCTGCTAAAGAACATGTATCGATAGATGTTGGAATCTTATCCAAATGTATCAATACATTAAGAACATGTATCAATAGATTTGGACTAGAATGCATTTTTCAGAGCCTTTTCCATTTCTTTTCTTTTTCAAACTTACTTGACATTGTTTGGGGATGTGAGAGCTTTGATCTTCTATCAGTTGAATGAATTTTGGTCATTTCTTTCTGTCATTTCAAAACATAAAGAATAATTAATCTAACAATCTCACCTTTTTTGATATGACAAAACAAATGAGCAAAATTTTAAATTTGATTTGCTAGACTTTTTAAGATTTGAAAATTATCTTTAATCTCTAGTCCTCCCCCTCAATTTATGCTCCCCCTTGCCTCGAGGTCTCAAAGAATTATGTGATTTAAGAATTTGCTTTCCATTCTTCCCTTTTTCGTGATATCAAAAAAGAACAATGAAGAAACATACAGAGAGAAATAGAGAAAGATTAACATGAGTGAACAAGGAACTGTAGATGGCACTAGAGCAGAAAAATATAAAACAACTATTCATAATCAGAAGGAAGATGATGTAACCAAGTTACAAATCAAAATGGTTATAAGCATAAACAATTGTGCATGTTTAGAATAAACCCTAAACCAAGTTACAAACCAAAATTGGTCATTGAAGACCATGTAATATCAGTAAATGAAATTCGAAATAAACGACCAAGAAGAAACAGAAATCAACAAATGTGCAATGATGATATTGAAAATAATGTAGCCATTAATCCAAAAAATGCATGGCAAGGAAAGAGAGCGGCCAATGTCCCATGTGATGCACTCAAGTAGGCGATTAAAACTGAACATGGAACATGGTGAATTGCTCTTCAAGTAATTGCTAACGATGAAGGAGCTCTAGATTTTGAGCCTCGAAGGCATCCAACCTATGAATGACATGAGCATCCATAGATTCCATAAAAGATAGCAGTCAAGAATGGGCCTGCTCATTCTCAAAGACAGTGGACATAAGAGGGTAGTTGGGACTTACATTAAAGTGAGCACTCGGACTAGCACTAAGGGTAGCACTAGAAGTGACACTAAACTCTATATATATGTCCCCACGATCTTCATCTCTAGCAAACTCAAGATCTTTCACTGTTTCTTTACGGACCCAAGAGTGGTTGACATACACAAAGCCAAGCTAATTGATGTCATGCTTATTAATCTTCGTGTGCATCGCATGCTGCTTAGGCGGATCACACCTAGCGTTGATGCACATGCAGTTCATGATAACACTAATTGCCATGCCACACAAAATAGTCTTCCTAGATTTGTTGATATTTTTGACATGTCACTAAGGATAAACTTGGTAATGTTGACACGCTAATTTTTTTTGATTCGATATAAAAACCAAAAGTCCTCACTTTTGATGGTGAAGTAATTTGTGCCGTGAGGGCGGAGAGTGTGAAACACTATGAGATGGAGGATGTGATCATAAAAGGAGAAGCATTTGACGATGGTCACGTTTTTCTCACTAGTGGGAGGATAGGTATACACTGTGGATAAAACCTCCTATGACATGATGCTCTTAACAAAATTCAAGTTGCCTTGATGGATTTGTAGATCAAGAATACTATTTAGTGTGTGTTGACCAATTATAATTTGCTTGCTCATAACATGAATGTAGAACCTATTAGTGTGCTTTACGGGTTCACTATCTTCATAATCCTGAAATTTTGTGGTTGCATTGAAGTAAAAGACTCAGACAAGGTCAGCATAGTAAGTGCGACTCATTAATAGATAATTGAGCTAGTCTAATTCTCGAAAATTATCTATATACGAAAAATTAATTCTTGCAAGGTAGTTAAGGTCAATTACTCGACCCAGCTTGACATTACGCTTGGCGAAGTCTTTGTCGAATTACCACTTCAAGGATGGATGGGAGAAATTTTGCTTGAAAGAACGATTGTCAGACTGCAGGCCAGCAATAGGGAAAGTTGGGAGGAAAGAGTCACCTTTGAAGTAGAAGCCCTATTGTGGTTAGCGGTGGATTTTGTATGTTTTGGGCTAGAGGCCATTTAAAGAGAAATTTGGGAGAGAAAAATTGGTGAAAGTTGTTGTTGGGGCTTGAGAGACAAGTTAATCGGACCAATTTGGCTGAAAATGCAGCCAATGTCGAGATTTGGATGAAATGGGAGTAAGGGTTTTAAAATTGGGAATTATGGATTTTGGGTGAAATGGGATGAATTTTTGTGGAGAGATGATTGTTTTAAGTAGTGAAAGATTGGTAGGAACAATGTAATCGGTGTATATTTGAGTGAAAAACAAAAAAAAAATGTTGAGAGTTGAGAGAATTTTGGAAAGTGGGGACCAAAGAATAGGGTGAAAATAAGTCATCGGACCTTTAAAACCCCAGGATGTATTGGTACATGGGTGCATGTATCGATACATTCGAGGCAAAATGTTTTAGTTTTGGCTACTTGATGAAATGTATCAATACTTTTTGTTATGTATCGATACATGTAACATGGGATTTCAATGTTGGCTATTGGATGAAATGTATTGATAGATTGAAGAGATCTATTGATACATGTTCTTCATGCATTGATACATAGGGTCATGTATCGATACATAAGCCTCTATAGCCTTGAACAACATGATTTTGACTCCAAAAAATCTGTGATTTGGTCCAAACACTTGATATAAACAAAACAATGTGAGTTTTTGAGTTAAAGATATTTTGAAAATAGGTCTAGAACTTGTGCAAGTGAAATTTGAACAGAAAATTGAGAATTTTTGAAATAAAATCTTGGTTCATTCAACAACTCTCCCACAAACCTTAAGAATTAGATGGTCATGGCATGAATGCATAGAAATGTCATGAACAAGCAGGTTTATCAATGCCAAGAATAATTCAAACATTTTGCTTGCATGAAGTCATTTCGAACATGGATACAACCAATCATCATGCATGATACCAAGAATGAATTTAGACATGAATACAACCCATCATCAAAGGTAGCCACCAGCCGATTTTTTTTTTTATATTAGGTTTATCAAACCTAGTTCACTTCTAATCTTGTAGAATTATTCTCTATCAAGTGCTTTTGTAAAGATATCAGCCAATTGATCTTTTATACTTACATACTCAAGGACAACATATCCTCTTTGAACATGATCTCTAGTCAAGTGATGCCTTATTTTTGTGTTTAGTTCTAGAGTGATGGATAGGATTCTTTGTGATTTATGGCTGTCACAAACTAATCTCAGACCATAACCGATGCATGAGCCTAATAGGCATAGCCCACTAAGTTGAAGCAAACCTCTTTATGTAAACTTGTTCATCAATTTTTCTATCACATATCATTCTTTAAGAACCACAATTCATTATTCCCAAAATAATGTTATCAATTGCCAACTCATCGAAGCATCATCACTGAAACTAGACATATAATGATTACAAAATAAATCTCCTAAATTACATTAAACCATCTATATGCACATGCAAAAGACCATTGACTACCAGCGAAATGACTCTAAGTGTGGGTATGGCTATTGAATGCCAAGGTAAACCTACTAAAAAGTGAGTGTAAGCAGACACCTCAATCTAGGTTCCAACTACCTCTAGGTCTAAAAACCAAAACATGAAGTTGAAAAGAGTGAGTATAAACTCAGTGAGTGGACATAAGAAGGGAACAAGAAAATTATACTGAAGGTTCTATTTAAATCGATGCACTTTTGTTAGAAACAATGCAATTTGTATATAAAAAAAATTATATACAATGCTCTGTGGTCATTCAAAGCATTTAAAATAAACATTTAGGAGTTCCCAATCTTCAACATTCAACGTAATCGCATTACATTTCTCAAACATCCTTACTCTATGAATATGTACACGTGTATAAGTATTTATGTGTATATATTCATTCTCAGACATGCATCACAAAAATTTAGCCCACCTTTAAGAATATTTAGCATGGTCTGATGCATGCAGCAATAGACCTCAACACAAATCATATGCACTCCCACACCGGACATAGCTATTAACTTCATGTGCACTCCCACACCATAACTATAATCTTCATGTGCACGTTCACACTGCACACCACCATTATCGTCATCTGCACTCCCACGTCGCTCACCACCATTACTGTCATGTGCACTCCCACGTTGCACATATACGATTATAGATGTCATTTGACCATAGCTCCTAAACCATAACATGCATAACAGCATGTAAACAAGAATATTTCCATATTACTACTTTCCACATAGTACATTATTGTAGGCCATATACACCGTTACCCAATCTAATTTCTAAGGAACATAATATCCACAATCATGCCACTAGTTACAATATCCAAGATTCCCAACATATCACACACCATCATTTACATAGCAATTCAATATAGTAATTCATACATATTTTTAATCACATTACACATTTTGCAACATATGGATATCATTCATCAAAGGCTTGTTTCCATGCATAATTTTTGAAATGTTCAAATAATTCATTTCAAGTATTTCATTCAAACACATATGCATTTCTTTCCAAAATATTCTTATATGCAAGTTCACTCACCTTTTTTTTTTATGCCACCTTACAAAACTAACACCACTAAGACCTTAATCCAAGTTCAGTCTTGAAGTACCAATAGAACCTATAGTTACTAATAAACAATAATAACCTTAAATATATCATAAATTCGAAATTAATAACTCTAATAAATATACATTAGACAAACTATATTCTAACTTAAAATTTAACCTAAAATTCTAGTCTAATTCATAAATCCATTAAACTAACTATTCAAATTTAAGGTTTCCTTACCTTGGTGAGCTTGAGGGAATAAAAATAAACAAAACCTAATATTTTCAAGAAAAAGAAAATTTTAAGAAAATTAAAAAATAAATTCTAAAAATATAAACCCATAAATTTGAAAATTTAAGAGTTGAAAATTTATACCTACTAACTTTAAAAATGAAGATTTGAAGCTAGAAGCTTTATTGTTGATGAAGGTGGAGTATAAATGGAAAGTAAAGAAAAAAAAGAGAAAATGTTTTCTCTTTCCTAGGGTTCGATGGCCAAGAACAATGGGATTGAAAGTTGTTGGTTAGGTGAACAAGAAAGAGGTAGAAAAATGAAAAACCAAGAAAAGAAAGAAAAGGAAAAGAAAAAAAAAGAAAAAAAAAATTTATTGTAAAAAGAAAATTGGTATCGAGATGAAGAAGAAGAAGAAGAAGGAAATAATGCCTCTTTGGGGATATGATGGCTGGCACATAAGGGAGGTTTTTACAATTTCTAAATCCTAAAAAATAAAATTACCTCATTGGTCTTGGAAAGACAAGCTCTTCTATTGTACCCTTCAGCATGACACAATTGACAAGTCATGATCATTCCCTTCCTTGACATTTTATGGGCTTGAGTGCTTTTTGTGGGCTCAATAGGATCTTATTTTCTATTAGTTTTGAGCTTTTTAGGCAGCTTTCTATATGCTGGTGGTTGCACTAGGTCTTTAATTTATGATTTCGGCTAATCCTTCATACCAAGCATAGGTTGCAAGGCATTACCATAAGCTATCATATAAACATCCTTGTGGTACCAACAAGATAAAAAATCTTCTACATTTCCCCTTAAGTCCTTTATTGCACAGATTGCATGTACACATGGTATTCCAAACAAATTGTACCTCTTACAAGAATAGGTCTTCTCAGCCAAATTAACTACTAACTTGTTCTCACCTAACTGTATCTCTTACCCAGCATTTCTATTGAATGCAACCTTGCAATTAGAAGCAATTGTGCCTTTTTTCTCAATGATCTTCCATATATGAGGCCCTAGACTAGCTCTCCACTTACTGTATTCTTTTCTTTTCTTGACAATTCTGATCATAATTTTTTGCTAATCTCGTTGACGAGAGAAATTACTGGCTTCCTTCTAAACTCCAATAATGTCCCATTGAAAGCTTCACGTTTATTGTTATTAACGAAGTTGCAGTTACAATCAATTTAGAAGAATGCGTTACACCATTGTTGTGGTGGAGCTCAAATTTGTCTTTTGCTACCTTGTCATTTATGTCAGCTAACTTATTTATGTTATCTTTAAAAACCCCCTCTCAACCAAATTCACATATACATGCCTCGCACAATATCTATGCATAGCATCTAGAAGCAACTCTTCAATTACATTGTCCAGACCTTAGCAATAAAATATAGTAATCTAAAATCATATTAATATATATAATTGAATACTAAATTAAATAAACTAAGAAAGTGATTTACCTTTTGCTGGTCTATCATGATTCTCTAACCAATGCCATTTCTAATGTTGATATTTGATTTAAGCAGCTCAATAAAACATCTCCATGAAGGTTGTTCTCACCCTTGACCAATGCCCAAGCTATTGGAAATATTTGATTATTTCCATTTGTGTTGACAGCACAAAGTAGCTCACCTCATGTTAAGCTCTTTAGTCAACATCCATCTAACCCTAAAAAACTCCTACAACGATTCTCCATTCCCTTCTTCAATGCCTCAAAACAAATGTAAAATCTTTGGAATACAGGTGGAGAGGTAGGTGTTGCTCTATCCAGGACCATCTTCACTTTATTACCTCTATTCATTTGTCTAATGACATTTGCATACTCCCATAGATGAACAAACTCCTCCTAGTAATTGCTAACCACCTTATCAACCACCACATTTTTTGCTCTTCTTATCATGCTGGCATTCATCGCTAAGTCATACTTTGACCTAATTTGATCTTGTATATTTGAGACCTTAATGAAAGGATCTCTTACAATCTTCTCCATATTAGATTGGCTAAGACAAAATGTGTCATCCTAATGTTTTTAAACACTTTGTTATAGTCATGTGTATCCCTAAAAGTCCTCACTTGGAAGGATTGCAATTTCTTATCAAAAGCTCCATATATTACCCAAGAACAATTGGGAGCAACACACTTACCTTTAACAAAGTTTGTTTTGTTTTTTACCCAAACAATCTCTCTATTACTTCTCATAGACATTAATGAAACAACATGTTTAAACTGTTTAGAATTCTCAAACAACATGCCTAGTTCAATGTAAAAGGTATGTGATGAAGGGTTATACACAAGAAACCTACCTATCCTTTTAGTAGCATTATCAACCACGTCCTCCTTATTGCTGGCAATGTCTCCAAACTCATCAGAGTCATGGTACTCATTATAAATTCCCTCATCCTCATCCCCTTCATTTAATGGACTAAATCCATCCCCAGCCACATTTATAAAAATAGGGAGTCCTTCATCTACTCCTTATATCTCTTTTGTAAACATTTAAAATTTTTCCTTAGCAGAAACCAACTCTTCATCTTCACTGCCACTCAAATACTCCTCAACATTTATAAAATAAGCCTTTCCAACCTCTTATTTCTCCTCCTTACCAACGAATACAGGCTCATCTATAGCATGCTTGATATAAATCTCTATTACACCATGATCTAGCATATATCCTATCATATTCAAAGCGTTATCATCTTTGACAATTGCTCTAAGACCATTAGTAACTATGCACCTAGGCTTTAAATAATAAATCTCTTTGATGTTTTCATAACTAGTGTCCGCACATATACTTAGTAACTCAAAATAACTAACCTTGTCTAGGTCAAATGTCACGTCCTCCATTAAACTATTAACAAACTTGAGGTTCTTCCCTCCCCCAACAAAAGCACCGTCGTAATGAAACCTTATGATGCATAATTGATCATTTATTATGTTCAAAATATAAAAAAAATGTCATGATTAGATAATTTTTTTGAACATGGCGTGTAACAGCATCATTTTATCAACATGGAGTGTAACAACATCATTTTTCAACATGGCATGTAACAACAACTTGTTACACACCATTACCAGTTATCACAGAGAAGCTACACGCGATTTACAAAATTTATTACATGCCATGTAAAAATAATTTTTAATGGTAACCCTATTGGTGGCAACTATTAAAGATAGAAAATGAAAATGAAAATGCAGGGCATACTTAACTATTTCTGATTTAGCAAATGGCGATAAGAAGATGGCAACAAGAACCCACAAATAAGCGACACCTAATAAGTTAACAACGATAAATACTTAATTAGACAATGAAACGATGTAGAAGGAAAATGATCAAACATGAAAGGTTGATTGGATAGGAAAGGAGGTAGAATGTGGGTAATTTGGGTCAATGAAGGGAAAACTGAAATGGTGGGAAATTTTAATTGATGGGAGTAATCAAATAAGGAAAAATAGTCATTTTTCCCTGCACAAAATGGCATTGTTTGCCAAAACTCCAATTAAGCTACCACATCAAAGGCAATAATCCAAGTCAGCATCCACGTCATGCATGTGTCCTACACACGCCATCCACCTCTCACCATAGCCTTTCATTATAAAGAACCGAAAATGTTTAGCCCCTGATTGTTACAATTGAAAAGTTTGGTCCTAAATTGAAAAAAACCCAAAAGTTTTGGCCCCAAATTGGGCATTTACTGTTAAATATATATATATATATATATACACTCACATTCACGCTATTATCATATACAATCAAGCTTATTTAATGTGTATGCATTACAATGCATCTCATATACACTTTGCTATTCCCTCACTTATATTAATCTCATTACCCTTAAGGTCACTATTGAGTAGCTTACTGGGGTACAAGGTGTTACAATTTGGGAGGTGAATTGGATCACCAAAGATCCTTAATCACTCCCGTAGACAATAATAAATACTAGCCATAGTCAAGCTATTGACTATATAGAAGTGTTTATTGGGAGGCAAGCCAAGCGCTTGAAACTCATATTTACTCTTTTCTATTATTTTTATTTTATTTATTAATATTTCTACATTAATATCTATTTATTTTCTTTTTGTAATAAAAAAAAACCCTACCAACAACTTGTGAGACAATGATAAGGACGAAGAAAAAAAATAGAGCTTTTTCTGCATTACTACCATTGTCAAGGGAGATTTACTTATCTTTTTCTTTTACTATTTCAAACATTGAAGACAATGTTAATTTTGAGTTTAGGGGGATTTTAAAGTTTTTAAGCTTGGGTTTAATCTATTTGCATTTTTGTTTTTAGATTTTAAGTTTAGTAAGTTTACTTATCATGTAATTTTCTGCATGTTTTGAGAACTTGAACTTGAGTTAGTTATGTCAACTTCTTTGATTTACCTATCTAATGATGAAACTTAGTTATTTTGTATTCTTTTGCTCTTAGTAAATATGAATATTGTTTAAGTGTTATGTTAAATTTTTATGCAAGTATCATTGTAGAATGAGATTTTCAAATAAATTGAGCATAATATATTTTGCTTTGAATTATTGTGCATATCTAGAGAAAGTTTATGTTGAATGTGAATTTTGAATTATGTCTTGAGTTCTAAAATTTGTTTGATTCTCTCTCAAGGTGAAATCTTAGGAAATACTTAGTTAAAAGATGATTTAGGCCAACTTTGGACCGTTTGAGCCTTTCAAGCCTATCTTTGCCTAATTCATCTGTAGTATACCCCTTTAAGCTTAATTTCCTTTTCTTTGTTAAACACACAATTATTTAGCTTGCCTATAAATAATTTTTCAATTTTGCATCCTTCACTCCTAAGTATGTTAATCATTTTAGAATGTGTATAGAGCTAAAAGTTGAAAAGGTAGAAAAGGTGAAGTTGTTGAAAAAGTTCAAAAATTGTGTTAGTATTCACCCCACTACTTAAAAAAGGAAATAAGTTTAGAGGTATTAAAATTGTGATGAAAAAAAAATGAGAATAAAGTGTTGATAAATGAAAAGTTGGAAAAAAAGAAAAAAAGGTGTACTTGGAATGAAGTTAAAGCTCTATATAAGTCTTAGAATGATTATGTGCTTAGGGTGATTTGAGCCACATTATATTTCGTATCCTACCTTGACCCTAACCATACATTATAAGCCAAATAAATTCCTAAAGATTCTTGATTAAGTGTTAGTCTACATTAGTGGAAAAAGAGATAAAAAAAGCAATTATGGAACTCTAGCACTAATTTAAATTTTGCATGAGCATAAACTTATTTAAATGGCATGATGTTCTTGATAAAAGGATTGCGTGCACACACATGAAAATCCATTCGCGGATGAGCTTGCATTTGAATTGAACATGAACTTGAATAGTATTTATGTTTGGCTTTGAGTTAAGAATAATGGATAATTTATGAGGAAATTAAAGGTGATCATTGATTTAGTGCAACCTACTTCTAGTTAGTTGTGTTCTTCATTTATGTTATGTTCTTTTATTTTATGTTTTGCTCGAGGACTAGCAAACTCTTAAGTTTGAGGGTGTGATAACTTTATATAATAGAGTTATTTTGCCATATTTTGGATACTAAAATAGCTAAGTTCTTAAGTGTTAGGTTTAAATTTAGATAGTTTTATTCAATTTTCTTAATTTAGTTTAAATCATGTTGAGTTAATTTAATTCAAGTTGTTTTAGTTTAATTTTATGTTAGAATATCTTAAGGTAATTTAGTCTCCTATTTTTTAAGGTTCTCAAATGAAAAGGCCTTAATTGGTGATGAACTGAAATAGTATGATTAAGTGTGTCTCTCATATATGTTGTAGTATTTTGAGCATAATGTTCACTCTATAAGTCCAATTGATGTGATTCTTAAGCCATTGGAAAGCTATGAGATAGGGATACAACTTTTATATTTATCACTTTGCCCATGTAACGACCCTTTTTGCAGACCGTTATCGGTGCTTGATTCTCATGAGCATGCTCATCAAGTCCTGAGCAAGCCTCCACAATTATCCATTTAACAACCATAAAATGTCTCTTGGAAATCTCATAACAATCACAATTTCATTTAATTGCAAATATTCTCTTAATACATTATGTTTCATCATCATATAAATAGATGTTTACATTTTGCAATAAATGGCAAGTTTCTAAAATCTCTTGACATCATAAGGACCTATAGCAACGGAGTGACTCGGAATAGGGTAATAGGAGATGCCTTTACCTACACCACAGTGCACCAAAATATGCCAAAGAAAAACACGATAACTGATCACTTCTCTGCAAATGAGAATATTGGGTTGAGTCTCACAAACTCATTGATGATTGGCTTAGTGAGCAGGGCGTAGATGGGAAACAAGCTAGGGATAGAAAATTTGAATATTAAAAGCATATGAATATATAAACCATTTAAAATCAACTGGAACATTTGTACCAAAGAATTGTGATGCAAAGTAACCATTTCAGGTAATATATTAAAACTGGTGCAATTAAAAGATTTCTCTGGTCAAAATCATTTAATGTCCTTTACTCAAAATCGGACTAACATAAGGGCACACACTCTCGCAAAATCAAGCAATGTCGATGCTTGTACACAAGCATATAAATGAACTCATACTTGAGGCATTAAACACAAAACCATCGTATAAATAAGGGAGTTGTGGAAAAACTTGTATTTCTCACCAAGCGAAAGAATACGTATTTGAAAACCCAAAAAGATATCACCTTCGAGTAGGTAATCAACCCGTGGATCCACTTCCACGTAATAACATCCGGGAGGCCCCCCTCCACTAGATTCCCACAGTCATGGCAATCTCGACGATGTTGGCGGACATTGAAGAAATCATGTGGTTGTAACGATGTATATCAACTAGTGGCGTAGCCACATATATCAACTTGTGGCCTTGCCACGTATATATCACAAACCGTAGCCTAGATGCGTCTAATAGCCCGTCAACGACCCAAAGGTTCTCTAACTAGAGCTCACTTGTACACAAGGGTCACACTATTCTGATGTGACATTTGACCTATTCTCGAATATTTCGGTTTGAAAAAACCATTTATAACCAAATTGGGTTTTCAAAAGCTTATTTTAAATCCATTTCGAAATAAATCATGGCAGCATTAAAAATCTATTTTTTAGAATTCATGATGTAAAACTTCTGCATGAGGTTTAAATATTAAATCAAAGCATGGTGAACATAAAGATTATTCATGAATGCACATCACAAAGACAAGTAAGGCATGTTTTGACATAAATCATGGTCAAGAGCTTGTTCCCCAATTTCTAAAACCTTCACATATATAGCTTATGTTGGTCCCAAAAAGCGTGCTAGAGGGGGGTGAATAGCACTTTCGGAATGACACTAAAATTGCTTCTAAGTAAAGAGTTGATTCAAGGAATTTGAAAATGGAAGTTTAAAGCTTGCTTGAGGAATGATATAGGTGCTAAGAGTAAGAAGATAATAAAAGAAAGTAGACAAAACATAATGATTGATAGTGGTTCAGTCCCCTTGACCTATATCCACTACCTTGATCTCCCAATCAAGGATTTTAAAACCCATTCACTAAAATCAATGGAATTCCCAAACTTCCACCAAGCTTTTACAATGGCTTTTCATAGGCTCAGCCACAACCTTTAACAATGGTTTTTCACGGGATCAACTAAAACCTAAAATAGCTTTTCATAGACTCGGCCACAACCTTTAACAATGGTTTTTCTCGAGATCAACTAAAACCTAAAACTAACTTTTCTAAGGCTTGGTTAGAACTTGCCACAACAACCAAGCTAATCTAAGCTTAATCCTTAGAGTGTCTCTTACACTCTACGTAAATAGGAAATAGATAAAAGATGAAGTACAATAGATCACCTAGCTGATCTAAGATGTACAAAGTTAAGCTCAAACACTTTTTCAAAGGATGAAAGTGAAATACAAGTGTAAAGAGAAGGTTTTTGGTCTTCTAAGCTCAAAATCACTTTGGATAACTTCTTTGTCTCACAGTTTGTTTTACCTTGTTAATCAATTAAGAAATACTTTAATCGATTAAGAGCTTACTGCTTTTAGAGCAACCAGCTTCACCAACTTTTCTTTATTTGATTAATTCTTCTCTTAGCTTAGTAACGCTGATCTTCCATTTTCCTTAAACAACCATGAGATATGTTAGTCATTTGAGACTTCTTGAATTGTTCTTCACAAATTTGACTACCTTCATTTTAGATCTTCTTTTTTGGATTTTAGCTAACTAACTCCCTTGGTTAACTAACTAAGAGGGTTCTGTTTGTATCTAGCACCTACTTAACTGATTAAATCTTGTGTTAACTAGATAAAACCTTTCTGTTTGTCCTTAGTGTAGCGCCCAGAATGCTTTAATTGATTAAGGATTTGTGTTAGTCGGTTAAGACTAATCTGTCTTCATTAAAGCTCTTTCTTCTTTACTTGTTTAATAAATTAACCTATCTTGCCAGTGAACAAGCCTCTTGACTTGCTTTCAAATACCAAATATATTAATGAATTTAAGCTTTCTCCTCCACACTTAAATAATATAATTAAACACCAATGAATGGGAATGTTTTGCTATCATCAAAAACATATAAGGTCAACATTCTCTCTCTCTTATTTTTGATGATGACAAAACACTCCTAAATTAAGAGTGCAATGTCTATGTTGAATATGAATGATTCAAATCTTTATGCATAATGAGTTGTTCCCCATTAGTTAATGCATCTAGTTTTCTTTAAAAATTTACGATAAACTATTTATAATATCCATAATAGCTAAACAAGCTATACAATGTCCACAGTAGCTAATTGAATATCCATAATAACTAATACATAATATTCAATAAAACCATAACTAAGCATCACACATATAAATTAAAAATGAAAACCTATCACAATCAATTTAACTTAGTTTTTCTTTCCTCCTTTTTTGTCATCATTAAAAAAGATATTCAAAACTCTCCTTTAATTAGTGCATCTAGATTTTCCTTTAATCTTCGAATCAGATTTTAATTAATAGGAATTATAAGCACTCATATACTTAAGTCATATAAGCTTATAGATATAGTTCAATAACTTCAAGAGTCATGCTTGTAACTATGTAAGAACAAATGTATGAGAGTTAAATCATTTCAAGAACTTGTCAATGATTACTCAAATAATGTTCAAGCAAATTTGATCATTTGTCGTAGTCAAAACTATAATAATTTTAAAGTTAACAGCTTAAATATTATATATAAAGCTAATTCAAAAATTATGACATTCACAATCACCTATCATTTCTACCAGCTCATGCTTTCCACAATAACAACGTATAAATCTTTTTGCAAATAGTTATTTAAACCACCTATCGTTTTCTAGCAACTCATGCTTTCCACAATGACATTGAACAAATCATTGACAAGTTACTATACATTTAACATTATATAGTATGGAATATTTTGGAATAGACAACCCCTACTCACCTTTCTTGGCGAGCTATTACTTCGCCAATTTAAACTCTTTGCTCTCTTAATAGATCAATATCACTTGCAGTTTAACAGTTATCCTTCGTGATTTACACAAACGGCAACAATCCTTTACTTGTCAATTTCCTAGTAGCAATTAAATCCAAAATGCTTAGCAACTTTACAGTTTATCCTATCCCACATTTGCTGCCCACACTTAGCTTGACGCTTTTATAGCCTATTCTTTATTCCCCCTCCTCATTCAAGTACTAACCATTAACTAAATAATTCAACTCATGCTATAATTAGCATTCCTTCACAATTAATCTTTTACACATATATATAGGCAGTAGTTGTACCAAAGAATTCTCAAGTCTTTACAAGCATAATTTTCTATCCTTTACTTTCTTCAAGGCATTACATTCACACAACATCAAAACTCATAGCTAGTATAAGCATTCTTCCTAACCCATAATCATATAGAATGAATGTCAGTTAAAATTCTACTACGCAAGTATACGTATCAAATAGATAGTATATAAGTAAGCAGAGTATTGATCCCATAGAGAATTGATTTTAAATTTTACTAAGTACTAAAATTAGAAAAAATTAATCTTATCTAAACACTCAAAATTAATTGATTAACTAAAACTAATTAACTAAAATTTAAACCAATAAGAAAAATCAAAATAAAAATAACTTGAGAAAATATCAAATCAAACAAGCCTAGGATTACAACATCCCTCACACTTCATCTAAATCTTACCTCTCTTCCTTAACTTATTTCAATGGGTTGAATTGTTAACCTAAAGTCCTAAATTATTTATAAAGGTCTCCCAACTCATCTTATAAAAATATCAATTTTAACCAAAAAACTATATCCTTATGTGAATTGAAATTAAAATATACTCATTAAGTTTAAGTTCTAATCTGGCTACATATGGCTTATAAGTATATCCCTATCCTATACGCAAATCAATTAATATGATCATATGTTATATCAATTTTAGTCTATACTAAACTCCCTTTCCCAAGTTTGCTTAGGTTCCTAAATCAATTTAATTGGTGGCCAAGTAATTAAAAGCATTAAGAACAAATTGCAATAAACAATTCAAATCCCATTAAAGATACGTAAGAAAGAGATTAAAAATTTAGATTGCATGTGAGTTCAATTGTAATCCTAGAAAAAGAAAATTAGCTACTCATGATTCCAAAAAAAAATAACATTGTATATAATTTAACCATTGAGAGTAGCAAGAACAATGAAAGCCAAGGGAGAAAACAAAACAAATATTTGCCACCTTGATCTCCAAGTTTCAGCCTCAACTTCTAGCTTTTTGAATCTCCCAAAATTAGTCTACCCTAATGTTCTTCAAAATATCCTATTTATACTAATAAACTTAACCTATACTTCCCTAAGTTGACCTATGGTTTAATTGTACATCCATCTATTTTCCAACACAATTTTCTCTATCTTCAAGGAAGAACTGAGTAAAGTGATCTTCATAAAAGTTGTAGCTCTGTCTCGTAGCTTTCCAATGGTTCAAGAATCTTATCATTTAGAACTCTGTAGTGCAAGTTATGGCCAAAATACTGAAGTATATGCAAGTAGACTTTCGAGTCTTTCAATGCCTCATTTTCCAAAATTAAGCCCAATTTCCTTTCACTTATATGAAAAATATAAAAACTAATAAATAACAACCAAATTAAAAGAAATAACATAAAATTAAAATAACTCACTTAAAAATAAAATAATTATAAAACAACTAAAAATAAATAAATTATAATTAAAAATTTAGGACCTAGCTAATATTTCATAACAAAATTGGGCTAAAATAATTCTATAAAATAGAATTATCACACCCCCAAACTTAAGATTTTGCTAGTCCTCGAGCAAAAGAACATCACAAAAAGAAAACTGAACATAAAAAATCCTTGAACGAGAGATAAAAGTACCAAATCATGATTTCTTAATTTTTCTTCAGAAATTAACTCAAATTCCAACTTAAGGTAACATGCAGTTAATCCTTAAATTCATGCATCAATTCAAATGAAAACTTATTTTTCGAATGGATTTCCCGTGTGTGCGTGAATGCTCTCTTACAAAGAATATCATATGATTCGGATTAGTTTATGCCAAATCTAAGCATAGATTAGTACTAGGATCCCATAAGTTTGCTTTTAATCTCTCTCTCCACTAATGCAGATTAACACTTATTCAAGGATCAATAGCTCTTTATGAAGCTTGTAATGTAAGGCTTGGGTCAAGGTATGACAAAGGATATATTTAGCCTCAATTTCACCTTGAGCACTTCATCAATCTAGGACATATAAAAAGCTCAAAGTTTTTTTTATAGCACCCCCAAACTTGAAGTAAACTTTTCTTTGTACCACACATTTTATTTTATTTTTTTCACATTTCTCCCTCAAATTATTCTTAGGCTCAAATCATTCCTTATAAAAAGTAAAATACTTAGAGAATAAAAAGTTCAAATTGTTGGATTTAAATAGATAGACCAAGGCTAACATAATTGTGTAATTACAAAGAAAAGGTAAATTAGGCTTAAAAAGGGTGACCAAGGATAAATATAACAAGGTAAGCTCAAACAGGCTCAAACGATCCAAAGATGGCCTAAATCACTTCCTATCCTAAGTGGTTATCTAAGATTTCACCTCGAGAGAGAATCAAACAAATTCTTGAATTCTTGACTTCAATAAACTTTTTCATCAACATAAACTTTCTCTAAATCACATAAAAATTCTAAGTAAAAGAGTATAGTGCTCAAATTATTAGAAGTCACATTCTAAAATAAAGCTAACACAAGAATATCACGTAAAATTAACT
This sequence comes from Theobroma cacao, assembly GCF_000208745.1. Lineage (NCBI taxonomy): Eukaryota > Viridiplantae > Streptophyta > Magnoliopsida > Malvales > Malvaceae > Theobroma > Theobroma cacao. The sequence continues at coordinate 20,191,946 of NC_030856.1, read as the reverse complement.
ATATGTTTCCCAAAAGCTAAGAATCAAACGATAATTAAAATATCATCATAGGATTGGATAATCATGAATGTGGTGCAACTATCTCAATATTTTTTTTTGAAACACAAATAAAACATGCAAAACATAAATAAGCAAGACATATCTTAAAATAAAGCTAACTAAACATAATGAAAAAAAATAAACCAACAAAATTCTAAACCACACCCTCAAACTTGGAACAAACATTGTTCTCAATGTGATAAAAGAAAATAAAAGAAAAAGGACAAGAATACTCCTCTAACTCCGAAGCTGCAGTTTACATGTCCTCCTCATCGTCACCACCAAAATCGTCCTCAGAGTCAGAATCCGTAGGCAACGAAGGAAAAGTAGTCATATCCATCCTAATGTGTTCGGCATAAGCTCTCATCATTTGTTCAATCACCCGATTTTGCCTTTTGTGACAATCTAATCAGCGATCAATGCGCTCCATCCATTAAGCAACACTACGTGTGGGAGCTACCTGGGAAGGTGGGGGTGCAGCTTGCAAAGAACTACCAGCAATTGGTGCAGATTTCTCTAATCGCTTAAAAATGCCCATGGTGATGGGAATTTTTAGTTGTTGCAGCTTCTCTTTATCGCTCCATTGCACACCAGCTCTCGCACATAATGCGGTGATCAAGGAAGGAAAACCGATACCATCTCATTTAGTACGACTTGTATGTAAGATGGCATGAGAGATCAACTTACCAACATCAATGGATTTATGTGTGACAATGGCGTAAATAAGCACTGCGCGATCCCTCATGACATCACCAATATCAATGGAAGGGAGTAACCGTGCCGCTACAAAGTGTAAACAAACTTTTAGCTCTTTTTTCATGGCATTTCATTTGAATGAAACTAGCTCACCATGTGATGTCTTCCATTGGGCTCCCTCAACACATAATGTCGATATAATCTCATTGGAATCCGAATGATTGCCTAAGCACTGCTCGTATTTATCGTTCTCAATATTGAGGGTTCCAAAAAATGCGTTGATAGCTTGGCTGTGAAAAGGGACTTGTTTGCCACAGACAAACGCCACACCATCAACATGCTCAACAGCTTTGGCATAAAACTACTGGACTACAGGCACTACTATAGCTTCAGGTTGGTCACTAAATAGTTGCCAAAGTCTGTCGCGAAGCATGTCATGAATCTCCTTGTAAGGTAGGATGAGGATATCTATCCCTTGTTCAAGAATTAGTACTTTGTTGATCAACGACGTATGATATCACGCAGAGGCATCAACAAAGATGAACTTCAATCTATCAAAAGCGCCATTGAAACTTGGTTTGGATCATTTGGGTGCCATTCCTACAAAAGAAATTCAATTATTAAAACAAATCCAGAGTAAAAGCATGCAAGTAGTGTTGTGTGCACAACCATGAAAATATGAAAGATCCACAATCACTAATTTAATTAATTCCTGTCCAATTTAACAATCCAAATTCAATAATTCCATTTACCATCTCACTCTTGAAGATGCGGCATAAATTCTCTATTCTTCACAACATTCAGACAGTAATCATAATTTTCACAATGCAACAGTCCAACGTAAAATAAAAAAATAAAAATAATTCTATGACAATGAACTCATCAAAATTATCAGTTATTGCATGTTGATGCACCAACAATTCAAGAATTTATTTCTACTTGCTCAACCAAGCATCAAAAATTAAACAAACCCATCATCTACTTTCAACAATCAAGCATTTATCAATTATATTTGCAACAAACAAAAAGTCCATGAATCCATTATATGGGTAACAAGAAATTGGCACTCATCATCAAAATATTCTACACTCTAAATATCAATCATGAGGAAGTATGAAAAAACCATTAACACACATGCACAATGGACTCATTTAAGGTGCAAAAATTATAAAATTTACTATTAACATCAACCTTAGCCTCTCTGTACACAAAATACTTGAAAACCAAGTGTTTGAAGCAGTACTTATCTTTGGAGTGCAATAAGTGCAAGATTTCGAAGCGAATTAAAAAAAATCCAAGTAGAAATAATATGCAGAAATTTGGAGTGAAAAAAAAAGAGGAAGGTGAGAGATTTGCAGGAGAAAATAATTTGGTGAAGTGGAGTTCGCGGTTGGAGAAGAAGAAAGAATGAAAAAGAACAAAAAAAATATTTATATAGGGTTGGGGCTGGGCCCCGATCTAGCATCGCGGCTCTCACCTGTACAAGCTCGAAGCATTACACTTCGGGCATCAGCACCACGGTGCTCAAATGTTCTGCCTGCTATTGCTTTGTCCAGCGCCACCGCTCTCTCTTTGAGGGTTGCGATGCTAAAACATTATGTTTCAGCATTTCTTTTTCTTCTTTTCAAAGTCCACGACACTCATTTTTAGTGTTGCGATGCTGACCTATTTTTTTTTGAATTTTTTTCTTTTTCCTTTGTTTTGAATTTTTTCTATTTTTAAATTTTTTTGAACTTTTTTAAACCAATTACATGCAAAAGGAAACACAAAAAAAATGAGATTAGAAGAAATAAAATAAAGATGAGAATAAGTAAGGTTGAGGAGCTTGGGTTGCCTCCCAAGAAGCGTTTCATTTATAGTTTTCGGCTGGATTGACTTGAACTCTAGGCTATGTCAAGCAAGTGTATTGAAGACTTTTGATGATTAATTTTGCCTCCCTAATAATGTTTCAATCTTTGTCCATTGACTTTAAATTTTCGACCATCTATCCTTATAACTTCGATTGCTCCATTTAGAAATACTTCATTGATAATGAAAGGACCATAACAACTTGATTTGAGCTTTCCCGAAAATAATTTCAAGCGAGAATTATAGAGCAACACCGATTGTCCTGGCTCAAAGCTTCTTTCCACTATCTTCTTGTCATGCAATTACTTTGTTTTCTCTTTATAGAGTTTGGCATTCTTATAAGCTTGAAGGCGAAATTCATCAAGTTTATTTAATTACAAACAACCTTTGCTCACCTACTACTTATAAATCAAAGTTTAACTTCTTCACGGCCTAATAAGCATTGTGCTCAAGTTCCACCGATAAGTGACAAGCCTTTCCAAAAACCAACTTATATGGAGACATGTTAATTGAGATCTTGTAAGCAGTCCTATATGCCCACAATGAATCATCCAATCTGCTTACCCAATCTTTTCTTGTGGGACAGACTGTTTTCTCCAAAATCCTTTTGTTTTCTCTATTTGATACTTCCACTTGGCCACTAGTTTAAGGATGGTACGCAGTTGCAACCTGGTGTTTAACTCCACATTTTGCCAAAAGTGCATCAAAATACTTGTTGCAAAAGTGACTCCCCTCATCACTAATAATTGCCCTTGGAGTGCCAAATTGAGTGAAAATATTCTTCTTAATGAAATTCATCAGCATCTTTAAATCATTATGAGGAAAGGTTGCCACTTCAACCTATTTGGAGACATAATCTACAGCAAGCAAGATGTATTTGTTGCTGTATGAAGATATGAATGGACCCATGAAGTCAATTCCCCATACATCAAAAATTTCTATCTCAAGGATATTGTTGAGAGGCATCTCATGTCGCCTTGAGATATTAACCACTCTTTGGCACCTGTCACAATGCAAAACAAAATTATGAGCATCCTTAAATAATGTAGGCCAATATTTAGCAGTAGTCATTGTTTCTCCAAAGTGTCTTTCATAATCTGAAGAATGGCAATGATGAAGCACACTTTGAATTTCTTCTTCTGGGACACAATTTCTGAAGATTTGATATTTACACTACTTGAATAAGTAAGGCTCATCCAAAAAATAAAATTTAACATCATGCAAAAATTTATTTTTCTGATGAAAATTTAAATCAGAGGGAATAATATTGCTTACCAAATAATTTATGAAATCAGCATACCAAGGAAGTGATTTCTTACCAACTTGAAGGATTTGTTAATCAGGAAAAGTCTCCTTGATTAAGGTGGAATCCTTACCTTGAGCTTTAATCTCCAATCTTGTGAGATGGTATGCCACTTGATTTTCTATTCCTTTTTTTTCATGAATTTCTAGATCAAACTCTTGTAGCAAGAGAATCCACCTTATCAATCTTGGTTTAGCATCCTTCTTGGCAATCAAATATTTGATAATTGAATGGCCAGTGTACACTATCACCTTTGTCCTCACGAGATAGGAGCAAAATTTGTCAAAAGCAAAATCTACAGCCAATAGCTCCTTTTTTGTTGTGGTATAATTTTTTCGAGTTTCATTCAAAGTCCTGCTAGCATAATAGATAGAATGGAAGATTTTATCCTTCATTTGTCCCAAAACAGCTCCCACCGCATAATCACTCGCATCACGCATTAGTTCAAAAGGGAAAGTACAATTAGGACGAATTATGATAAGTGCATATATTAATCTTTTCTTCAATTCATCAAAAGCAACAAGACATTCATTATTAAACTTAAATGGCACTTCTTTTTCCAATAAATTGCAAAGTGGTTTAGAAATTTTTGAAAAGTCTTTAATAAATCACATAAGAACGATCAGCCAATTGCAAAGTAACAAAAGTGGGTTTGCATTCCCCCAAACCAAGTTTCTCAAAAATTGACCAAGGCATTCAATTGATACTTGCACCTAAATCACTCAAAGCTTTGGAAAAAATAAATTACCAATAGTGCAAGGGATTATGAAACTACCTAGATCTTTGAGTTTTGGTGACAGTTTATTTTGGAGAATTGCACTACACTCTTCTGTAAGGGAGAAAGTTTCAACTCACCTAGCTTTCTCTTTTTGAAGAGGATCTCCTTCAAGAACTTGACATAACTGGGCACTTGTTCCAAAGCTTTAGCAAAAGGAATATTTATGTGTAATTTCTTGAAGACATTGAGAAACTTCTGAAATTGCTTTTCAAGCTTTAGTTTTTTGGAGCCTTTGGGGAAAAGGTGGTGGAGGATGGATGACTTGAGAAATTCCTTGATTTTCAGCCTTGATATCTTTTTTTTGTTCGACTTCACTCTCTTTCTCGCACATTTCTTCCTTATCATCATCTTTCTGCTCTGGTTCAACTACTTTTTCATTCAGCCCTTCAATCTCTTTTCCACTTCTTAAAGTGATTACTTCGCATTGTTTCTTACCTTTATGATTGATTTGTGCGTCACTAGGTAAGGAACCTTGAGGTCAATTATTGATGGAATTTGCAAGCTATCCCACTTGGGTCTGAAGATTTCTAAAAAATGCTCCATAGCTTTGAATTATAGCATAATTCATTAACATATATTGCTAGAGAAGTTCTTCCACTTGGGACTTCTTTTCAAGAATTGGTGGTTTAGCTTGTTGTTGAAAATCAAGAGGCATGTTGGGTTTTGGATTGGAAGGCCCTACATTGTTATTCCATGAAAAGTTGGGATGGTTTCTCCAACCAAGATTTTAAGCATTGGAGTATGGGTTATTCTGCTGTCTATTGAAGTTCCCCACAAATGGGACTGATTCAAAATTGTATGGACATTGATCATTTGAATGGCCATCTCCACACATGTCACAAACTACAAATAAATTTTAAACTGCATGAACTCCTAGTGCGTCAAACTTCTTGGACAGTGCAGCCACTTGCACAGCTACTTGAGCAGTTAAGTTGAGAAGTGCATCAATTTCATAAGCTCCAACAGCTTTTCTCGGACCTGACCTTTTTGAAGGCCATTGATGATTATTTGAAGCCATTTTTTCCAACAAATTATAAGCATCTGTAGCATTCTTACTCATTAATGCACCACCAACAACAGCATCAATTGTGGTTTTAATTGACCTAACCAGCCCATTGTCGAATGTTTGAACTTGCAAGCAATCAGCAATCTGATGATGTGGACTGTCACGACCCAAATTTCCGGCCATGACCGGTGCAAGGGCCCAATGGACGTAGTCCACTAAGCCCAAGCAAGCCTATCTATTATCCTGCTCATTTTCCCATCCAATATTGCTAAGTCACATTTCATAACTTTGAATCAAAATAGTGATAGATATTACCATCTTATAGTGGCATACTCATTGAAATATACATACATTGTCTAAACATATGGCTTAATAATTTTCATTGGGTTTATCTATACACAACAAAAAAAAGAGTACTCGACTTCCAGCGGAGAGACTTGGATGAATATACAGCTATTGAATGCCGAGACACCTACCGAGGGTCGAATGTATGAAGACACCTCGACCTAGCTACCAGCTATCTCGTGATCTAAAAACATGAAGTTGAAAACGGTGAGTATAAACCCAGTGAGTGAACAAGGAAGGGAACAAGCAATTTATAAGGAAGAATTTGGACATCATGATGCACTTGTTTTGAAAACAATGCAATTTGGTTTAATTTCTTTATTAAACCCCCTTATTTTGGACATTGATCAGTGGAATCTTAGTATTGCAAAGACCCATGCTCAATCATGAAGATAAGGGAGTGGAGGAAATTATATCAGAACCTGAGCAAGGTAGCAACGTGACAGCACGTTTCTCACTGCAGAAAAAGGCATTCTTGGTTTGCATATGGTTCGGTTTTTTAAGCATATCTTCCACTACATGGGTCCAATTGACATGCTTGTTAAGTCATTAGAAAGCTAAGAGGCAGGGCTACGACTTTACTGTTTACCACTTTGCCTAGTTCTAATTAAAAGGTAGTTAAAATTGCTGTCAAAATGACAAGACTGTACCACCACCCAGAATTTTTGGCGGTAGTGAGAATCCATTTCCCTGCAGCCAAATTCCTTGTTGCAATGAACACCAATTTGACAATACTTAGCAACTTTCAATGTTCAACATGCAAGATTCACATATGCAAAACCATATACCATACTCATGAACTTTGATTTCATAAACATAGATGTATATATATAAATGCATAGATAAACACCAATATCAGCATAATCACACCCAGCTCATGTACATCCCCCCACATCGCGCACATAGCTGGCGCCATCATGTGCATTCCCCCACATCGTGCACAATCAGTGCCATCGTGTACATCCCCCCACATCGTGCACTCGGGCACTATCATTATCGATCTCCCACACTGCCATCATCACCGGCATGTGCATCCCCCCACATCGTGCACACACACGGTTATAGTCATCATACATAATATCAACTATCATGCACAACATATATACATATATCATCATAATGAAATGGTGCATGAATCAATAATAACCACATATCACAACATAAAACCATTTAGCAAAAGCTTGTTCCCAAGGCACTTGTTTTAAGATAAAGTTGTATAAAATCATTCAAATGCTTTGTGCAATTTCATTCACATTCCCAAAACAAGTTTTGAGATACAATTCACTCACCGGTAGTTGTTGAGCCTTTAGCCAACTCTAACCTCCCTAATGGTCCAATTGGGATAATAGGGCTTCGTTGGAACCTACCATCAAATTAACATCACCATAATGTCAATTCATACTTATAAACCCTAAAAGCTACCACTTAGCTAGCTTTCGATTGCCATTTTAAATGGCTATCTATTCCCACTATCCTAGTCACAATAAAGTCAATACACAATCTCAACAATAAACCCACAATTCAATCACTAAACATTATCAACACTTAAAACCCAATGCTAATTTACTACTCACATTGATAGTTTAGTAACTTTGAATTTCTTTCCAACAATTCCCAAGCTATTATAGGGCTTTTTCTTTTTTTCTCTCTCTAAACACCTAGCTAGTGAGAGAAAGTATGGAAACAAGATTTTTCAAGGGTTTTAAAGAGAGAGAGTGGAAGAGCATAAGGATTTATGAAAGGGTGCACCAAAAGCATGAAAATTTTAGCTAATTTGAGAGAGGTTATAAAGCTTGATATCAAGCTTCCATGGAGGATGGAAGCAATGTGAAAAGGAGAAGAAGAAGAAGGAGAAAGCTGCTGGAAAAAATGTGAGAAGCTGCTTAAAGCAAGATGCTTATAGCCCAAGCTTATCCAATTCCCTTAAAAATTATGAAAATGCCCTTTTACAAGTTAACTTGTTTTTCTCCCATCCTTTGTGCAATCTTTTTATTCTTTTGACACTGGAACAAGGTCCACAATGATCTAAACTACTCGGGTTTAGAAAAACTTAAAATTTTGACTCGAGATGCAAAATGACCATTTTACCCTTTTTGTTTCCTTCCATTTTAACTTAGTCCTCCCATCACTCATTTAACTCCAATTTCCTTCTATTACCTTCTTCTACACATGTACAAACAAGGTATGAAGTTTGTACTCCAACGCGGTGCCCCCATAATATTAAAATATTTATTTACCCGCGTTATCTTTACTTAATAAAGAAACGCGACCCCGTTAACGTCATTTTTCTCCAAAATTCTTTCATTCTTCTTCTCCCCCACTTAGATTGACCATATACTCCTTCTTCATGAAAAATTTTGACACTAAATAAATTTTTAATATTTTAATATTATTTTATTCCAAAAATTTTCTCTTGCCTCCTCTTGTCTCTTTGGCACCCAAAATACCCTATTATGCCTATTTAGACCTTAAAATATCATAAAACTTTCTTTAGGGAGCTTATCATAGGAAATGATGAAACTACCCCTAGCCGTGTTATTACATCTATGCTTAATTACAAGCCTATAGAGGTTGAGGTCTCATATGGACATCTTCTCAATAGTTCTTTAAACCTCTCCCAAGCTTCATACAAGGGCTCACCATCAAATTGTGTGAATGAGGTGATATCGTTCCTCATCTTTGCAATCTTGGCAAGCGAAAAAAATTTTGCTAGAAACTTTTGTGCCAAATCTTCCCATGTAGTGATAGACCAATTAGGCAATGAATTAAGCCAGCTCTTTGCTTTATCCCTCAGAGAAAACGAAAACAATCTCAATCTAATAGCACCATCAGTTACTCCATTGCATTTAAAGGTATCACAAATCTCCAGGAAATTTACCAAATGAGAATTAGAATCATCACTAGGTAACCCACCAAATTGAAATGAAGACTGAATCATCTGCATGTAAGTTAATTTAATTTCGAAATTATTTCCATTGATGGAAGGTCTCTTAATGCTTTGGTGCAAACTTTGCAAAAAAAAATAGCATAATCCTATAGTGCTCTATTTGCTTCGGGAACCAAATTAATGGCATTATTGCCATTGTTATTATTATCCTCAGCCATTGTCTGATTTAAAGCTGCAACTTGCAAATTCTCCCTTTGATGTCTTTTAAAAATTCTTTTTATCTCCTTTTCAAAAAAAAAAAAATCTTTTTATCTCAGGGTCAAAAGGAACAAGATTCAAGTTGTTTCGTCTTTGCATACAATGAACACAGATATCTGCAAACAAACCAAATCTAATATTAAAACAAGAAAAATAAAATTTGAAGTAAGACTAAATTGCTTGGTATAAGTATTTGTAAAAATTCTAGAAACAATTCTCCGGCAACAGCCCCAAAACCTTGTCAGTTAAAATTCTACTACGTAAGTATACGTATTGAATAGATAGTATATAAGCAAGCAGAGTATCGATTCTACAAAGAATTGATCTAAAATTTTACTAAGGACTAAAATTAGAACAAATTAATCTTATCCAAACACTCAAAATTAATTGATTAACTAAAACTAATTAACTAAAATTTAAACGAACAAAAAAAATCAAAATAATAATAACTTGAGAAAATATCAAATCCAACAAGCCTAGGATTACAATATCCCTCTCACTTATCTAAATCTTACCTCTCTTCCTTAACTTATTTCAATTGGTTGAATTGCTAACCTAGAGTCCTAAATTACTTATAAGGGTCTCCCGACTCATCTTATAAAAATATCTATTTTAACCAAAACACTATATCTCTATGTGAATTGAAATTAAAACAGACTCATTAAGTTCAAGCTATAATCTGGCTATATATGGCCTATAGGTATAACCCTATCCTATACGCAAATCAATTAATATGATCATATGTTATTCTAATTTTACTCTACACTAAACTCCCTTTCCTAAGTTTGCTTAAGTACCTAAATCAATTTAATTGGTGGCCAAGCAATTAAAAGCATTGAGAATAAATTGGAATAAACAATTCAAATCCCATTAAAGATAAGTAAGAAAGAGATTAAAAATTTAGATTACATGTGAGTTCAATTGCAATCCTAGAAAAAGAAAATTAGTTACTTATGATTGCAAAAACAAATAACATTGTACATAATTCAACCATTGAGAGTAACAAGAATAATAAAGCCAAGGAAGAAAACAAACAAATATTTGCCACTTTGATCTCCAAGTTTCAGCCTTAACTTCTAGCTTTTTGAATCTCCCAAAAGTTGTCTACCCTAATGTTTTTCAAAAAATCCTATTTATACTAATAAACTTAACCTATACATCCCTAAGTTGACCTATGGTTTAATTGGGCTTAAATGTGTAATGAGAGGCCCAAAAAATCAGTTGTCAATCTTTACGAATTTCCATTTCTAGCACAATACATCCAGCAATTTTCCAATGCAATTTTCTTTATATTCAATGCAAAACTAGGTAAAGTGCATAAAAGTTATAACTCTGTCTCTTAGCTTTCTAATAGTCCAAGAATCACATCATTTGGAGTTTTATAGCGCAAGTTATGGCCAAAACACTGAAGCATATGCAAGCAGACTTTCGAATCTTTCAACACCTCACTTTCCAAAATTAAGCCCAATTTCCTTTAGCTCATACGAAAAATATAAAAACTACTGACTAACAATCAAATTAAAAGAAATAACATAAAATAACTCATTTTAAAATAAAGTAATTATAAAAATAACTAAAAATAAAGAAATTATAATTGAAAATTTAGGACTTAGCTAATATTTCATAAGAAAATTGGGCTAAAATAATTCTATAAAATAGAATTATCAGTGAACAATCAAGGAATAGGCCTCAGTTCATCTTACCTTTCTCAATAATTTAACTTGAGCTAAAACCAAGAAATCTCAAGCTCCTTGGTAGCTTAATCTCACATTCCTTGCAAATCACCAACATGCATGGGTTTTTTGGCACCCCCATGGTGTTCTTTTTGCTGCCACAAATATTTTCACACAATCACAATTCAATTCCTTAAGAAATTCATAGATCAAACTCAAACTTTACTTACCTAAACTTTCCTTGAACCCGTGAATCATTCATACTTTCTTCCTTGCGGTTTGTAGTTTTTTTCCTTCATATTTCTTAGCTACCATGAGATCTAACTCATATCTCTCAACAAAAGATGAATTTCTAGAAGCAAAAGGGCTTTGTAGACAAAAGATAGTCAGAAATAGGCTCACAGGTGAACTAAAATCTCACAAAACCGAGCCCTCACTAAGTTTTCCTTTTCTCTCTACTTTTTCTCTCTTCTTAGGTGGAAGCTTCACAAAGCTATTTTCTCTTCATTTCTCTTCCAAATGGGGTGGCTTTCTCAAGGCAAAAGCCTTGAAATGGCTTTCATTTCCCATTTTCTCATCCATGGGCAAATTGCCCAAGGTTACTCCCTTTTTCTATTATTTTTTTTTACATGTCATGCCATGTAATTCCTTATTTGTTATTAACACCACTTTCCATTGGTGGCTTGTGTATGCAATGTTTCCTTATCTGTAACAATCGCTCCTCGATCGCTACCGGCGTTCAAGACCTCCAGGCGAGACCCGCCAAGTCCCCGAACAACCCTTAATGGAAATACTCGTTGATCACTAAACACATCTACCAAACCATATTAATACTTAAACCATATACATTTATATCATGATTTGAACAATAAGCATAATAATTCAATTTGACCTTTAAGTCTTAAAATCATGATTATATACAATGAGTCCAAAAGCCCCAAATTTTCATTTATATCAAAACTAATATCCGTTTACATAGTAATACCAAAGTGATATAACTTGACTTCTAATAGCGAAGCAACTCGAAATAAAGTACTAGGAGATGCCTTTACCTACATCGCAGTGGACAATGAATGTCGATATATAGTTCACTAGCTGATCATTATTTGCAAAAAGAAAATGATGGGGTGAGTTTAACAAACTCAGTGATCATTGGCTCTATGAGTAAGGCGTAGATGGGAAACAAGCATAAATTTTACAACCTAATTTTCGGGCCATGACTGGCGTAAGGGCCCAATGGGCTCAGCCCATGAAGCCCAAGCAAGCCTATTTATATAATCTTGTACATTAATCCATATGTCTTTAAAATCCAAAATTCATAATGTTCAAATATAAGTCCTTTGAAAACAATTCATAAGACCCAATTATGTATTCATAACAGCATCATCAATCATAATATACATATATAGCTTGACAAATGAGTCTTAGCATTTCACATCAAGCATTCATATACACATAATTAGACCTTGATCGTCAGCAGAGTGACTTTGGGTACAGTTGCTAACATTTAGTGTCATGGTAAACTGTAAAGCCTAACCTTATAAAATACTTGTCATGACATGCATGTGATGGATATCATGTTTGCATGCTAGGAAAGCCCCGAAAATCGTTAAAAGCCGATAGTGTACTTAATAGTATAACAAAGTTTAACTAAGCTTCGAACTAGATCAAATAGAGAATTTAAGGTGAAATTGAGAATTTTAAAGTCCCAGAATGACTTAAAATGGTGATTTGGAGTTCGATGATCGAATTAGAGTCAAATTGGAAGTTTCGCTATTTAGGGGTAAAATCGTAATTTTGCCACTCGATGATAAAATGAGAATTTTTTTGAAAGATTTTGATCATATTTGACTTATTGGAGTATAATTTGAGGTTAAAAAGTGAAAAATTGTAATCTCGGTATTTTTCAGAGCATAACGGTAAAATGATAATTTTGCCACACTAGGGGTAAAATCGTAATTTTGCCACCCCATAGGCAAAATCGTAATTTTCCACCACCAAGACACTTGTCCAACACATGGTCTTCCCTTATCCTCATTTTGACCTTTGACTAATCATGTGGTGGAGAATGGAAGCATAATTATTAAAGTATAAAAAAAAAAAGAAAAATGGACTAATAAGCATGTGACATGTGTCAAGTAAGGATATTTTATTATTTTCCATAAAAATCAGCCCATATTTATCCCATTTTCTCTTCATGTGGCCGGCCATAGTAAGAACAAAGAGAGGAAAGGAAAAACACAAAACCTAGGTGGGAAAATTGAAGAAAAAGTGTGGGATTTCAAGGAATCAAGATATCAAAGGTAAAATTTCTTGATTTTGACTTGTGATCTACCTTTCCCATGCATTTCTCCTTATTTTCATGATTAAATTTCATGTTTTCATGGTGAATTCATGGCTGACCAAATGGGTATGGAGAGAGAATGAAGTTGGATTGATTTGATTCTAAGTTATGTTAGTGTTTTTAGTTAGTTTAGCATATTTAGAAACAAAACAACAAGAAAAAAATTCATTTTCTCCCATTACCCATAAGAGGCCAAATTTTCTAGGGAGAATATTGAGGCTGAAATTGATGATATCTCATGATATTTTGGTGATATTTGATGTTTGGTGAGGCTAGAAATTAAATGAGAAATTTTGGTGTGAAAATATTAATTTTTGCTCAATGTATAGACATGTGTGATTATTGACCCAGGATTGATAAATTGAATCTCATTCATAGTCACTGAGGTAATTTAGGTATAATTTGAGTGTAGAAAGTAAAACGAATTAATTTGGAGTTAAATTGGAGATTTTAGCCGATTAGACCGAGTATAGTGTGACTTAGGTCGAATATTACATTTAAGCGATTAATCAGACATTTTGCATTCCATATCATGCATTAGTAGTCTAAATTAGTTTAATTTCAATTTAGTACCAATGTGGTGAATTTCTCGATTTTGTACTGTGTAAAGGGAATTGTACCCGAAGACCAGTAGTCTAAGCATTTCGAAAATTCCCACTCTAGACATTGTGTGTAACCTTACCATCATTTTAATTATCTAAAGTATGTTTTTATTCGGTTTTGGTGAATTTTATGAAAATGAGTTCCAATGGTAAATTTTTATGTTTTGTAAACAAAATGTGTTTAAATGAAAAGACTTTATAAACTGTCTTGAAACGAAATAACGATTTGAAAATAGAGTAATTGGAGACCACTAGTATGTTGTAAATTTATGATTGGAAATTGATGGCTTATGTTATATTGTTATTGTGTTGGCATGGCTGGTTGGGCTGTGTTTTATGAATTGTTTTATTTTACCCTTGCAGGCTAGGTAGTATTATATTAGCCTTGTCATGCTGTTAAAATTTTATTATATGGTGGGTTTAGCTTGCTATTGTAGGCGGATTCTGTGGACCAACCTATTAGAGGGGCACGAAATCCAAATATAAATATGTACCTTGGTCGGAGAGGCGCGTAGGGTATCTTTTGAGGTATGGTTAGAGTCCACGTCACGCCAAACCAACTCGTGACAATGAACTCCGCTAACGCCAAGGAACGATTGTGTTTTTCAAACTAAAAATATGTTTTCGTGTATACGAAATTTTTACAGCCTTGGAAGACTCGGCAAGATGCCTCGGCCAAGGTATCCCCGAGAATGATTTTGGTAGGAGCCAAGTTTTTTTTTTTTAAATACTCATAAGCCATGTTGACTATTTAAATGAAATGAATACTTATGTTATGAAAAACTTATGTGGATGAAATGTTTTAATAGTCTCCTTTTACTCGGACTTTATATCTTTTGAATGATGTTTGTTGACTCACTGGGATTTTATAATCTCACCACCCTCCTTTCCCTCCATTTCAGGCTCAGATTAGACTGTAGATAGCTTATCTCATCGAGGACTACCGTTGGGTTTGCATTATTCAAACTGTAGGTTTATAGTCCTCTTTACTTTTGTTTATTCGGGGGCCCACTTATTATTGTAAATTAAATTAAATACTTTGGCTTACTGTATTACAGTATGTATGAATTTATTTAACTTTTACGCTACAAAAATTATTTACGTATAACTCTAAAAATATTGTTTTATAAGAAAATAGAATATTTTACTTAACATTTCTTTTATTTTCTTATTATATCCAAACAATCGAAATTTCATTTTAAATGAAGATTTTAGACTTTAAAACTCACTTTTGATTATGAATTATATGTTTTGTATTCGTATATTACATTTTAGCTGGTTTCGAAATTTTTGGAGAAAAATGACCAAAATACCCCTGTGAGACAAAAATTATTATTTTATTTATTTTGAGTTGGAAACAGCTTAAAATATTCTAGAATATAATTTTCGGCAATGGTTACTCACCGAAGAAATGAGATACTGATATTAAGCTTTGCGGGGTCCCGGTTGGCATTCCGAAAAATGAGTGTCTATCGGGGTACCGCGACAGTTGTCACGGGCTCGAGGGGAGTACCGGGTTGTGACAATTCGATTGGTATCAGAGCTTTTGGTTTTGAAGATAAGAGGTTTTGGTTTTAAAAAAAAAATTTACAGTATCAGAGTGGCCCCGAATTAAGTTAGGTTAGGTTGAATAGAATGCATGCATTTGCATATAAAGTCTAAGGTTCCCTAAACTTTCTCGTTTTCTCTTATAGATTATTATGCCTCCTCGACGCGAACGCCCACCTCTCACTAGATCGGTTGGGAGGGAAAAAGGTCGTTTCCAACGTCGTCAACTAGATGCAATTGGGGAAGAATCGGCTGAGTGTACCATTCGGGAAGCACCTGCTGCTGAGCAGGCCAAGACTCCTCCACATCCTCTACATCCTCTGCCACTTACTGGTATTCCCGTCATGCCTACTGAGGCAGAACAGGCATTGGCAGCTTTCTTTACCGCAATGACTGGTCAGGCTCCACCTATAGTGCCTCCAGCTACTCTTTCAGTTTCGCTAGTACAAGATGTATCTATTTCCAAGAAGCTGAAGGAAGCTAGACAATTGGGTTGTGCTTCTTTCATGGGTGAGTTGGATGCCACTGTGGCAAAAAACTAGAGTAATCAGGTTTTGAAGACACTCTCTGATATGAAGTTGGATGATGGTATGAAGCTAATAGTGGCTATGAGATTGCTAGAGAAGAGGGCTCGTACCTGGTGGAATTTTGTGAAGTCCCGTTCCACTACTCCTCAAACATGGTCTGACTTTCTTAAGGAATTCGACGGTCATTATTTCACTTATTTTCATAAAAAAGAAAAGAATAGAGAATTTTTGAGCTTGAAATAAGGAAATCTAATGGTAGAGGAGTACGAGACTCATTTTAACGAGCTGATATTATATGTGCCGGATCTGGTGAAATCTGAGCAAGATCAGGCCAGTTATTTTGAGGAAAGACTCCGTAATGAGATTAGAGAGCGGATGATAGTGACGGGTAGAGAGCCACATAAAGAGGTGGTACAGATGGCTTTACGGACTAAGAAGCTCGCGATTGAGAATAGGAGGATTCAGATCGAGTTTGTAAAAATGAGGAATCTTGGTATATCTTCTAGTCAACCAGTAAAAAGAGGCAAAGACTCATCTGCTTCAGGGAGTACTACCTCTGTTTCAGTGACATCTCCTCTACCTCCATTTTCACAGACACAACATAGGCCTCTAAGATTTAATAGATCTGAGATGACTACTTCTGGGAAGAGTTTTGGAGTTTCTGATAGATGCAGGAGGTGTGGGAAGAATCATGTTGGGCAATGTAGGGCACTAGTACGATGTTATCATATTGGTCAATCAGGTCACTTTAAGAGTGATTGCCCACAGCTGAGACGGGCTACTACAACTACTCCATCTCCACCAGCTCATACAGATATACAGAGGAGAGATTCTTATGGGTTACCACCGAGGCAAGGAGTAGCTATACAGACTGGTGTAGAGAGTAACACCCTGGCATATCCACCTTCGAGACCACAGACTTGTACCTCGACAAGAGTTTTCGTTGTGACCGAAGATGAGGCACGAGTCTGACTTAGAGCAATTACAGGTACTATGTCTTTATTCGATAAAGATGCTTATGTTTTAATAGATTCTGGCTTGGATAAGTTGTGTGTGAGCACGACATTTACATCAATTTCTGATAGAAACCTATCACCATTAGAGGAAGAAATTGTAGTTCACACCCCTTTAGGAGAAAAGCTAGTTAGAAACAGTTATTATAGAGACTATGGGGTAAGGGTAGGTGAGGAAGAATTTAGGAGAGACTTGATTGCTCTAGAGATCCAAGATTTCTATTTGATATTGGGTATAGACTGGTTAACTGCACATCGGGCGAATGTGGATTGTTTTAGGAAAGAAGCTGTTCTTCGAAATTCGGAGGGAGCAGAGATTGTATTTGCAGGGGAACGTCGAGTATTACCGTCTTGTGTAATCTCGGCCATCAAATCTTTGAAACTAGTTCAGAAAGGGTATCCAGCTTATTTGGCTCATATGATCGATACTTCAAAGGGGGAACCTAAGTTAGAGGATGTCCCGATAGTAAGTGAGTTTCCTGATGTATTTCCTGATGATTTACCAGGACTACCTCTTGATCGAGAGCTTGAGTTCCCTATTGATTTACTTTTGGGTACCGCACCTATTTCTATCCCTCCATATCGAATGGCTACGGCAGAGTTGAAGGAACTAAAAGTCCGATTGCAAGATTTGGTGGATAATAATTTTATTCACCCTAGCACTTCTCCTTGGGGATTACAAGTCTTATTTGTAAAGAATAAGGATGGCACTCTTCAATTGTGTATCGATTACCGTCAGCTGAACCGAGTGACCATCAAGAATAAATACCCTTTACCCCGAATTAATGATCTTTTTGATCAATTACTAGGTGTTATGGTGTTCTCTAAGATTGATTTGAGGTCTGGGTATTATCAATTGAAGATTAAGGAGCAGGATGTACCCAAGACTGCTTTTAGGACGTGTTATGGGCATTATGAGTTTCTAGTGATGCCGTTTGGTTTGACTAATGCCCCGACAGCTTTTATGGATCTTATGAACAGGGTGTTCCATCCATACTTGGATAAGTTTGTGATAGTATTCATAGATGACATCCTGGTTTATTCGAAGAATGATAATGAACATGCTGCCCATTTGCGCATTGTGTTGCAAACTTTGCGCAAGAGACAACTCTATGCTAAGTTCTCTAAATGTGAGTTCTGGTTAAAGAAAGTGGTTTTCTTGGGACATGTTGTGTCTGAAGTTGGAATTTATGTTGATTCTAAGAAGATTAAGGCCATCTTACAATGGGAGCAACCGAGAACGGTAACTGAGATTCGTAGTTTCCTTGGCTTAGCCAGTTATTATCGAAGATTTGTTCAGGGATTTTCTTTGATAGCAGCTCCTCTGACTCGTTTGACTCGTAAAGGAGTTAAGTTTGAGTGGGATGATGTTTGTGAGAATCGATTTCAGGAGCTAAAGAACCGGTTAACCTTCGCTCCCGTTTTAACACTCTCTGTTAATGGAAAAGAATTTGTGGTGTACAGTGATGCATCTAAGTTGGGATTAGGGTCTGTGTTGATGCAAGATGGAGAAACTAGTGAGTTTAGACTCAGTGATGATGGTACTTTGATGCTTAGAGACTGAATTTGTGTCCTTAAGGATGATCAGTTAAGATGAGCTATTTTGGAGGAAGCTCATTCTTTCACCTATGCTTTACATCCCGAAAGCACCAAGATGTATCAGACTATTAAAGAAAGTTATTGGTGGTCGGGTATGAAATGAGACATAGCAGAGTTTGTAGCGAAATGTCTCACATGCCAACAGATCAAGGCGGAGCATCAAAAACCGTCAGGTACTCTTCAGCCTTTACCGATTCTTGAATGGAAGTAGGAACACGTGACTATGGACTTTGTATTGGGTTTACCGTGGACACAGAGTGGGAAAGATGCTATTTGGGTGATTGTTGATAGATTGACTAAGTCCGCCCATTTCTTGGCTATCCATAGCACATATTCTATTGAGAAACTAGCGAAACTTTATATAGATGAGATTGTGAGGTTACACGGAGTTTCAGTTTCTATTGTGTCAGATCGAGACCTTTGATTTACTTCTCGATTTTAGTCGAAATTTCAGGAAGCTCTCGGAACTAAATTGAGATTTAGTACTGCCTTTCATCCGCAGACAGATGGTCAATCTAAGAGAACTATTCAGACTCTAGAAGATATGCTACGAGCTTGTGTCATTGACTTTATTAGGAGTTGGGAAGACATTTGTCATTGGTAGAGTTTGCGTATAATAACAGTTTTTAGTCTAGTATTGGGATGGCACCATACGAGGCTTTGTATGGAAGGAAGTGCCGAACTTCACTCTGTTGGGATGAAGTGGGAGAAAGGAAATTGTTTAATGTGGAATTGATTGATCTAACAAATGACAAGGTCAAGATTATTCGAGAGCGATTAAAGACAGCTCAAGATAGGCAAAATAGTTATTCTGATAAACGAAGGAAAGATTTGGAGTTTGAAGTCGACGATAAAGTTTTTCTTAAGGTTTCTCCTTGGAAAGGTAATAATTTGAAAATTTCAAGTATTAAATCTTATTAGATTACATTATTGTGATAATTTATGTTATTTATTGGATAATGAAAAGTGTGATTCGATTCGCGAAGTGGGGAAAGCTTAATCCGAGAAATATTAGACCATTTCGTATAATTGAAAGAATTGGGCCAGTGGCTTACAGACTTGAATTACGCCCGGAGTTAGATCGGATTCATAATGTCTTCCACGTCTCGATGTTCAAAAAGTATGTTCCTGATCCTTCGCATATTCTAAAGACACCTCTAATTGAGTTGCATGAAGATTTGAAGTTCGAGGTGCAGCCGGTACGTATTCTAGATCGAAAGGATCGAGTGCTGAGGAACAAGAGCATTCTAATAGTGAAAGTATTGTGGAAGAATGCTCGAATGAAGGAGATGACGTGGGAAGTCGAGCAACAGATTAGAAGCCAATACCCACATATTTTCGTCGAGTCCGGTAAGTGAAATTTTGAGGTCAAAATTTTATTTTAAAGGGGGTAGTGCTGTAAAGCCTGACCTTATAAAATACTTGTCATGACATGCATGTGATGGATAGCATGTTTGCATGCTAAGAAAGCCCCGAAAATCGTTAAAAGTTGGTAGTGTACTTAATAGTATAACTAAGTTGAACTAAGCTTCGAACTAGATCAAATAGAGAATTTAAGTTGAAATTAAGAATTTTAAAGTCCTAGAATGACTTAAAATGGTGATTCGGAGTTCGAGGATCGAATTGGAGTCAAATTGGAAATTTTGCTATCAGGGGTAAAATGGTAATTTTGCCACTCGAGGACAAAATGAGAATTTTTTTGAAAGATTTTGATCGTATTTGACTTATTGGAGTATAATTTGAGGTTGAGAAGTGAAAAATTGTAATCTCGATATTTTTCGGAGCATAGAGGTAAAATGGTAATTTTACCACCCTAGGGGCAAAATCGTAATTTTGCCACCCTATGGGCAAAATGGTAATTTTGTCACTCAAAGGGCAAAATCATAATTTTTCACCACCATGACACTTGTCCAGCACATGGTCTTCCCTTATCCTCATTTTGACCTTTGACTAATCATGTGGTGGAGAATGGAAGCATAATTATTAAAGTATAAAAAAAAAGGAAAAATGGACTAATAAGCATGTGACATGTGTCAAGTAAGAATATTTTATTATTTTCCATAAAAATCAGCCCATATTTATCCCATTTTCTCTTCATGTGGCCGGCCATAGTAAGAACAAAGAGAGGAAAGGAAAAACACAAAACCTAGGTGGGAAAATTGAAGAGAAAGTGTGGGATTTCAAGGAATCAAGCAATCAAAGGTAAAATTTCTTGATTTTAACTTATGATCTACCTTTCTCATGCATTTCTCCTTATTTTTCATGATTAAATTTCATGTTTTCATGGTGAATTCATGGCTGGCCAAATGGGTATGGAGAGAGAATGAAGTTGGATTGATTTGATTATAAGTTATGTTAGTGTTTTTAGTTAGTTTAGCATATTTAGAAACAACACAACAAGAAAAAAATTCATTTTCTCCCATTACCCATAAGAGGGCGAATTTTCTAGTGAGAATATTGAGGCTGAAATTGATGATATTTCATGATATTTTGGTGATATTTGATGTTTGGTGAGGCTATAAATTAAATGGAAAATTTTGGTGTGAAAATCTAAATTTTTGCTCAATGTATAGACATGTGTGATTATTGATCCGGGACTGATAAATTGAATCTCATTCACAGTCACTGAGGTAATTTGGGTATAATTGGAGTGTAGAAAGTGAAAAGAATTGATTTGGAGTTAAATTGGAGATTTTAGCCGATTAGACCGAGTATAGTGTGACTTAGGTCGAATATTACATTTAAGCGATTAATTGGACATTTTGCATTCCATATCATGCATTAGTAGTCTAAATTAGTTTAATTTCATTTTAGTACCAATGTGGTGAATTTCTCGATTTTGTACTGTGTCAAGGTGGTGAATCCTCCGATAAAGGCAAGAGAATTGTACCCGAAGACCAGTAGTCTGAGTATTTCGAAAATCCCCACTCTAGACATTGTGAGTAATCTTACCATCATTTTAATTATCTAAAGTATGTTTTAATTCGATTTTGGTGAATTTTATGAAAATGAGTTCAAATGGTAAATTTTTATGTTTTGTAAACAAAATGTGTTTAAATGAAAAGACTTTATAAATTGTCTTGAAACGAAATAACGATTTTGAAAATAGAGTAATTGGAGACCACTAGTATGTTGTAGATTTATGATTGAAAATTGATGGTTTATGTTGTATTGTTATTGTGTTGGCATGGATGGTTGAGCTGTGTTTTATGAATTATTTTATTTTACCCTTGTAGGCTAAGTAATATTATATTAGCATTGTCATGCTGTTAAAATTTTATTATATGGTGCGTTTAGCTTGCTGCTATGGGCAGATTCTGTGGACCAGCCTATTAGAGGGCACGAAATTTGGATATAAATATGTACCTCAATCGGAGAGGCGCGTAGGGTATCTCCTAAGGTATGGTTAGAGTCCATGTCACGCCGAACCACCTTGTGACGATGAACTCCGCTAACGCTAAGGAATGGCTATGTTTTTCAAACTAAAAATATGTTTTTGTGTATACAAAATTTTTACAACCTTGGAGGACTCGGTAAGATGCCTCGGCCAAGGTATCCTCGAGAATGATTTTGGCAGGAGCCAAGTTTTTTTTTAAAATACTCATAAGCCATGTTGACTATTTAAATGAAATGAATACTTATGTTATGAAAAACTTATTTGGATGAAATGTTTTAATAGTCTCATTTTACTCGAACTTTATATCTTTTGAATGATGTTTGTTTACTCACTGGGATTTTATAATCTCACCACCCTTCTTTCCCTCCATTTCAGGCTCAGATTAGACTGTAGATAGCTTATCTCATCGAGGACTACCGTTGGGTTTGCATTATTCAAACTGTAGGTTTATAGTCCTCTTTACTTTTGTTTATTCGAGGGTCCACTTATTATTGTAAATTAAATTAAATACTTTGGCTTACTGTATTACAGTATGTATGAATTTATTTAACTTTTACACTACAAAAATTATTTACGTATAACTCTAAAAATATTGTTTTATAAGAAAATAGAATATTTTACTTAACATTTCTTTTATTTTCTTATTATATCCAAATAATCGAAATTTCATTTTAAATGAAGATTTTAGACTTTAAAACTCACTTTTGATTATAAATTATATGTTTTGTACTCGTATATTACATTTTAGCCAGTTTCGAAATTTTTGGAGAAAAATGACCAAAATACCCCTGTGAGACAAAAATTATTATTTTATTTGTTTTGAGTTGAAAACAGCTTAAAATCTTCTAGAACATGATTTTCGGCAACGGTTACTCACAGGGGAAATGAGATACTGATATTAAGCCTTGCGGGGTCTCGGTTGGCATTCTAGGAAATGACTGTCTATCCAAGTACCGCGACGGTTGTCACGGCCTCGAGGGGAGTACCGGGTCGTGACATAAACCTACTGAGCAATGGATAGGGAAGAGCACCTCATCCTAGGACCAGTCACATTTAACTCAGAAAACTTAAAACATGAAGTTTAAAAACGTGAGAATAAACCTAGTGAGTGAACATAAGAAGGGAACAAGCAATGTTAAGGAAGGTTTAGAAATCATGATGCACTTAAGTTCAAAAATAATGTAATTTAGTTTA
Organism: Theobroma cacao; assembly: GCF_000208745.1. Lineage (NCBI taxonomy): Eukaryota > Viridiplantae > Streptophyta > Magnoliopsida > Malvales > Malvaceae > Theobroma > Theobroma cacao. Next base: position 20,168,889 of record NC_030856.1, on the reverse strand, counting down.
TTTCTTATTAAAAACCCTTCATTCAAACCCTTGGTTGTTTAATCACTTGATGATGAAGGATCCATGAACAACAAAGAAGTTAAAGAGTGAAAACTTTAGTAGAATTCAAGCAAGTCAAGCCTAATAGATTGATTCTCATCGTAACGAAAAAGCATTCTCGCTGAAACAAAATTCTGGTCAGATAAAATCTAAGGGGTTTTCACTACCACAAGGAAAATCCACTCATGCCACATTGTACATTAAATCAAGCACATTGACAATAATCAAGTTTTCTCAATATTTAATGCAGTCACATATTATTTTCATAACCTTTTCTATAGCATATAAAAAACATATTTATAGCATATATATATATATATATATATACTACCATGTATAGAATCACCACTTCACCCAGCTCATGGGTACTCTGCACCGTACATAGCTAGAGTCATCATGTGCACCTTCACATCACGCGCATCTATTGCCATCATGTGCTCCCCCCACATCGCACACATGGCATATATCATCATCATCATGTGCACCCCCACATTGCACACAANTAAAATCTAAGGGGTTTTCACTACCACAAGGAAAATCCACTCATGCCACATTGTACATTAAATCAAGCACATTGACAATAATCAAGTTTTCTCAATATTTAATGCAGTCACATATTATTTTCATAACCTTTTCTATAGCATATAAAAAACATATTTATAGCATATATATATATATATATATATACTACCATGTATAGAATCACCACTTCACCCAGCTCATGGGTACTCTGCACCGTACATAGCTAGAGTCATCATGTGCACCTTCACATCACGCGCATCTATTGCCATCATGTGCTCCCCCCACATCGCACACATGGCATATATCATCATCATCATGTGCACCCCCACATTGCACACAACTATTACCATCATGTGCTCCCCCCACATCGCGCACATAGGCAATCTCATCATCCACACTCCCTCACCCCATCATCACCGACATGTGCAACCTCCACATCGTGCACATGCTCGATTATAATTATCACACAATATTAATTATCAATACACAACACATATATATCAACATAATATGGGACCACAAGGATTCATCATATTACACATTCATAACATATAACGTTTCATCAAGGGCTAGTTCCCATGCAAATTTTAAGAAAAACCAGTAAAATAATTCAAGTGGTTCAATCAAGCATAAAATCATTTATTCTAAAACATTTTAATGCAAGTTCACTCAACTTACGATAGCGGGATGTTACATCGCTATTAGTTCGGAGGCTTATCTAGCTATTGCTACTTGCTAGTCGCTCGTTATTTCCTCTGGCACGCTACCACAATACACTACCTTTACTTTTGTACTTCCTAGCAACAATCCAAATTCAATATCTTTAGTGTACCTCATTTCTGCTTCTCTTTTTCCTTCACTCATGAATCCTTATTCAACTAACTTATATCTTGACACATTCTTTATCAAAGTGGCCTTTATCCTTTACTTGCGTAATTCTTTAGATTATGGATACCGATAACTTATTTATGACTCTAGCACATATATAAATCTTGTCTAAGGATATTTATCAAGTTTATCCATCATTTCCACAATAATTACCTAGCATATGGCAACAACTATAAATTTTCTTCCATCAAACATTTTCTAAGTCTACATGTACCACCATCCTCATTTACATGTTGCCACCAAGCATAACATTAATATTCATTCATGCACACCAACATCCATAACCTTTTAAACCTTTCCTAACAACACATATCTACACACCAAACTTCCAATTAATATAATTGCCTTCCAACCATACCCATGACATCACAATAACACTACATATGCATACAATCATTCTCACAATACTAAACCAATCATAAGCTTCAAATTGTAGCATTAAGCTTACCACTTGATTTTAGCTTGGATTTCGCCGAACAAAATTCATAATTTCCTCATACCAATGGTCACTATAGCTGCCACAAAATGATTCACACCATTTTTGCTTAGATTTAACCAACCATGAGCTTAAAACACAAAAACCCCTACCTTATGTTTCTTGAATCTTGAGACCCACTTGATATTTCTTCAATTACTCTTGAATCCCCTACTACCCAAGCCTTCCACCTTTCTCTCCTTTCTTTCCTTAGCTGATTCTCTCTATTTTTGCTTATTTCTCTTGAATCGAGTGCTCCAGAATCCCACAAAGCCGAATCCTCCCTTTGCATGTTTCTTTTCTTCCTTGTTTTTCTCTCACATGGTGTATTGTTAAAATCATTCACCTTTCCATATTTATCTTTTGTCTTTTCTCTTTATTTATTTATTTTTTTCATCATTTCTCCACCCATTTTCTCTCTCTATAGTCGACTTCCTCTCCCTTTTCTCTAACCCTAAAATTTCTCTTCTCTTTCCTTATTAACCGGATACCCACTGGATCTCCCTTTTTGCCGATCACCACAATGCCCAGCTCTTTCTCTCTTTTTCGCCGTTCACCACAAAACCCAACTCTTTCTCTCTTTTTCGTCGGTCACCACAAAACCCAGCTTTTTCTTTTTTTTCTTTCTCTGTTTCTTCCTCCCTCCCTATTCCAGCCAACTTTCTCCTTTCTCCCTCACAAACTGGCAGCAAGCTCCCTTCTTTTTCTCTCACAAATTGACAGCAAGTTTTCTCCTTTCTCTCTCACAAAACGGCAGCAAGCTCCCTTTTACTTTCTCTCTCACAAACCGACAGCAAGCTCCTTTTTTCTTCGTCTCATAAATGGCTAATGGCAAGAAGAAAAGAGACAAATAAAATTTTTACTTGATGTTGCTGCATTGTGGGGGCCCACAATGACAAGCTTACTTGTCAATGTCCCCCTTTTTTATTTCTCTTTTGCTTCTTTACTTGGCCAACCCCTACCATCCTTCACATGATTTAAAAATAGATTTGGATCCCTTTGATTCACACATGGGTGGCTGCCCATCTCCTCATTTCTTTTATATATTTTTTTCTTTTTATTTCTTTATTCATGCTCTATGTACAAGTTATATTTTATTTAATTATTCTTTGACCCATTCAAATCACATATTTATCTCATATTCTACATAATCCAACCTTCCTTAGTTGGTAAATTCTCATTTAACTTCAAATATTAAAATTTACACATAAATCCTCAAACTTTCTTTTATTTACCATATAACCTTCCAAACTTTCATCTTTTACAATTTGGTCCTTCTAACACGTTTTAATTCCAATTTCCTTCTATCTTTCTTCCTTTACACGTATACAATCAAAATATCAAAGTTGCACTTCAACACAGTATCACCATAATATTTAAATATTTACTTACCCGTGCTAGCTCGATTTAATAAAAACATGCGACTCTCGCTTACATCATATGTCTCCAAAATTCATACTTCTTCTCCCCCACTTGAATTGACCATATACTCCTTCTTCATGACTAATTCCGATATCTGATAAAATTTTAATATTTTAATATTATTTTATTAAATAAAATATTATTTTATTCCAAAATTTTTCACTTGTCTCCTCTGATCCCGAAAGGTCTTATTATGTCCTAATTCACTTCCAAATCATCTTTTAGCTTGCTAATTCATCCTCTACAAAGATATTATTATTTAATTATTATTTCTGTGCATGCGAAATATTTGACTATTGAACATTCCTTTCACCTTTTATCGCTCTTTAGCACATAAATTCGCATCAATCAGTCTTTTGTCTTACCGGGATGGTTACGTTGACTATTATACGAGGGTATGGGGTGTTACATTATCCATTTCTTTATCCTTCGATTAGACTGCCTTGCCCATGCATTGGTCCTAATGGTATTCTCTTTTAGTTTGTTTCATGCAAAATTTCTTTGCCAGCAACCTTTGCCATCCCATGAACCAATAAGACATCATGCATTTTTCCACTCTTGAATCCTATTTGGCCTTTTTCAAAACTAAAAGGATTTCATGCAATCCTTACTTTATTTCTTTTCTTGTTAATCCTTTCTCTACCACCATGTGTACCCATTCAAATTTCAAGCATGGTTTTTTTCAATTAAATATTCTTTGTTCTTGTTCTCTTTGTCATCTTTCATATGGTGGGTATCCCACATGTCTCCTACTAAGCTTTATCCATGTTACATGCAATCATTTGCATGTAATAGTAACTTCACATGCAAATTCCATCATGCTATACAATCTCACTTGTATTTCATTTTACTTGCATTTCATCTTGAATTTCATCTTGCTTTCCAAAATAAAAATATATTTATCAAATATACACTTAGCTTAAAATGGAGAAATTGGACATAGGTCCTCCAATTTTTTTCTTCAAATTCAATTTTCTTCTATTTTTCTTCTTTTACACTTGTACAAATAAAATATCAAATTCATACTCCACCAAAGTGTCACTATAATATTTAAATATATACTTATTCTTTCTCTCTTAATTTAATGAAAGTACAAGGCCCCACTAAAGCTTCCTTTCTTCGAAATTTTTCTTACTTCCATTCCCCCACTTAGACAAATTGTACAAATCACACATTCTTCATGTAATGTAACCAATTTGACATCTATATTATTTTAATATTATTTTATTCAAAAATTTTCCTCTGGCCATTTAAAGCTCCAAAGCATCTCACTGTGCCCTGGTTTAGCTTTATAACACCTTTTAACTCCACAACTTTGACCTCAATAAGATATTATTATTTTATTATTATTTTGTTGCATATGAAATATTTTATTTCAAAATATTCCTTTCACCCTTCAACACTCTTAGACGCTTTAATTAACCTCAGTTGGTATCCCATAACTCTATTAGCCACCATACCAAACTACGAGGTGTTACAGCCTAGTTTGGATCAAATCTAGGTGAAAATCGCATTGGAAGAAGTTGGACTGTTGTAGTTTTTACACAAGGTAGCATAAGAAAACGAAAGTTGCAACCTTGGAGAGAAGGAGGCCATAAAGCCCTTGATGCCCAAATTGCCATACAAGGACTAAAGAAAATAGTAGCATGGCGCCAACGAAGGAAAGGCCATGGTGCCCAAAAGAAGAATGCACCATATTGTAGCTAAGAGTAGGGTGTTGCGGTGCCCAAAAAGGAAGGTCGCGGTGTCGTGTCATGATTTAAAAATACTACTTTTACAATTTTTGAGAAATTAAGGCTTTTGAGAGGTATTTAAAGGGCATTTTTTAAAGGTTTCAAATGAGGCATTCAAAGCAGCTTTTCTAGAGAAAAAGAAGCCATCAACAAAAGCAAGAAAGTAAGGGAAAATCGAAGAAGATTGAGATTCAAAAGCTTTAATTCTTAGTTTCTCTATCTACTTTTATTCTTTTCTAACTTTCTTTTACTTGGATTGATGGTTGATTTTATTTTGATTATGTTTTTAGTAGATATTATGAACTAATTTACTTTTTCTAGGATTATGATTAAACTTAACATGTAATTTGAATACTTTATCTGCAAAATATGAGTTGTTTATTCCAATTTTATGTTTAATACTTCTAATAGCTTGATCACCAATTAGATTGATTTGGATATCTAAATACAACTTAATGAAGGGAGGTTAGATTAGGATATGAATGGAATAACATATGTTCAAATTTACTTAGTTAATTAGGTGATTTGACTTTCATATATGATAGACATATATCTATGCGTCGCATGTAGCTAAGATTAGAGCATAAACTTAATGAATCTTTCTTCAGATGAATTTATATAGACATATAGTAAACAAATTGGGAGAGATATTCTTATAAGAACCTCGATAGAGACTTATAAACAAATTGGGACTCTAGGTTAGGAACTTAATCCATTGCAGCAAGTTTAGAAAGAGAAAAAAGATTAAGATGAAGTGTTGAGGGATATTAAAATTTTAGATTTTTTATTAATTGAATTTCTCTAGTAAAGTTTTGTCCATTAGCTTCTAGATTCAATTTAGCTATTATTTAGTTTTAGTTTTGCATTCAACATTAATCACTTTAATTTGGTTGTTTGAATAAGATTAAGTTGTGTTAATTTTAGTATTTAGCAAATGTTGGGACAATTCTTTATGAGATTTGGCACTGTACTTACTATTATCTTACTTGTTACGATATGTACACTTGCATGATAAAATCGACAACAACTGTACACAGATACATTATGTTTTTTAAGCATTTACATTTAATGAAAGGCATATTTTATTTTTATAAGAACTATAAATGTCGATTAGATGAAATAAAATCCATGGAATGTCATATGCTTTGTATAAGGAATTATAAATGGTTATATAATTATTATATCCTTATTGCATCAAAACATTATTCCCAAGGACAAAGCCTTGTGTATTTAACCCAAAATTTTTAAAATCTTGTATATATTATATATATTTTTAAAAGGCATATATTTTTTTGTCTTAATGGCCCTCTCAAAAAGTTTTTGCTCTTATTTCTCTGTCTTTGACCCCCAACAAAAATTGGCTAGCTCTACTCCTAGTTATTCCTAAATTGTTCATAGTCAATGTTTTATCAAGAAAAATGGATATTGCTAAAGCATAGAGATCGACATGTGGTTATATTCCTCCTAACTTGTAAAGTGGGCAAGTGTTTAAGGATACTTGAACTAACATGTGGTTGTTTGTTACAAGAACAATTTCATTAAATATGACCTTCATGAGAATCCCATTTAGTATATCACTCAATTTTTCTACGAAATAAACTCTCATATGATAGTTATGCAAGTGATCCTTAAACTTTAGATTATTATATTTCCTTGTGTGTGGAACGTTACTTTTTGATACTATCTAAAGTGGGCCTTAATCAAAGATGCTTAAAGATGGATAAATATTGGATATAGAATGAAACACATGAAGGTAAGTCAATGATCAATAGAGAATCTATCAGCTTAAGTGATCAAACTAAGGAGAATATCCTATTGCACCTTGATTAGTAATAACTCATATAAACCCTAGGCCTAAGCATGTGAAGATGTCAACAAAAGGGTTTGTCCTCTTTAATGATGAATTTGATTATTAGAATCAAGTGCTAGAATGACAAAGATAAAATTAGATTAGTCATTACACCATGCTCTATGTTTTGTCGAGATATTAGATGATAGGATAATAATTATATGGGACTAAAAAGTTGAGTCAAATCATTATGACTCTTTTTAATATTTAAGTGGTCATGATACATTACTAGATATCAATCTTGACTTAATTATGACAAGTTATACAAGGCCTACCTTGAAGCTTACAAATGTGCCAAAGGGTGACGTAAACAACATGATTTGGATTGTGCATGCCTTTAAAAGGTAGGTAATAGGACTAAGAAGTGATTAGATTAGAATAGAAAAGAAGTGCAGTTTGAGGAAGAGGGTTTAATGATGGTCAAGCTACACTTGATTTTGAGACATCAAGGCTTGGAGAAGGGATGGTGCGTATGTTATGAGGGGCCTTTAAATTGTTTCAGAGAATGGATAAGGCTACCTACAAGCTAAACCAGTTGCCCAAGCTAAGGACTCGTCTAGTCTTCCATGTGAGTATGTTGAAGTCTTACTATAAAGACCCGAAGGACCCAATAAGGGGTGAACACCAAAGACCTCCAATGGGGACCAAGGTTTCATACAATAAGATAGTGGAAAAGATTTTGGTCGAGCCGGTGCTAAGGTAGAAACACTGTAAGTCGTAACATCAATGCTTGGTCCAATAGAGAGGACTACTTGATAATGAGGCTAGTTGGGAATTCGTCGAGGCCTTTTGGAAATTTAAGGAGAAAGTGGATCACTTCCATGTGAGCAAGGCAACGAGAGTGTCACTTGATTGAACGAGGAAGAATGCCATAACTCTCTTGTCCACTAAGCTTTTGAAACACTTGGGAGCAAGATGGAAACCCCTAGGAATGCACGGTGTGAGCCTAAAGAGTGAGGCGCGAGATATGCGCCCACAAGAAGACAGGAAAAAAAAAAAACAGACGAGGCTTTGAAATAAAATTTAAAATCGGATTCAAGAGAGCAAAATTCCCCAAATTCAATTCCCCATTGAGTTTTTGGAGTGAGGCACAGTGGTTGGGCTCTTCGGCTGTTGGCGCCCTAACAACAAATTTCTCTAAATCAATTCTTTCTCGAAGGTAAAAACTTAGAACCCAAACTCTCCCACACTCCAACAACTCAGAACCATTTATCAAGATTTTTCAACACACATCATGGCCCAGCCTTCAATCCCTCCGCCACCTCTCACCCAACAACAACCCCCTGGCCCTGCCGCCGCACCCGCCGCTCCTGGTGTCCAAGTCCGCTGCGCCGGATGCCGAATGATCCTCACCGTGGGCCCTGGCGTCACAGAATTCGTTTGTCCCACTTGCCAGCTCCCCCAAATGCTGCCGCCGGAGCTCATGACAAGGGCTCGCACTAATAATCCTCCGCCTAACCAGTCGGTGCCGGCGCATGGAATCGATCCGACCAAGATCCAACTCCCCTGCGCCAATTGCAAGGCTATCCTCAACGTACCACACGGGCTGGCCAGGTTTTCTTGCCCTCAGTGTGGGGTCGATTTGGCTGTCGATTTGAACAAGATGAAACAACTATTTCCGCCTCCGCAGCCCCGTCCACCTCCGCCTCCTGAAGAAGTCAACGAGGTTTTTTTCCTTTTATTTTTTTTAATTTCATTGTTCATTGTTGGATGCTTATTGGTAGTGTTTGGTTGTTAATTTTGCTATTTGATTTTCGCTTATGCCAATAAAAAGCAACAAGTGCTTTTCAATACAAAAATGAATTATATTTTTGAATAATTAAAAGTAAAATTGTAATTTTGTATTGCAAACTGTATGATCTTACTTCTATCAAGAAAAATTATCTCAGAATTAGTATATTACAAGTTATTCAATTTTTTTCCTTTGTAATTATGATATTGCTTTCTACTATTTGCTTGTACTTTTTAGCAATTTTTTTGTAAGCAAAATCAAGCAGGAAAAGCAACAACCAAATGACGCCTTAGTGAACTATGACTGTGTTATCAGTGTTTTTTCGGTTCAATTTAGTTGTTTGAATTGATTTTGCCACTGCTATTTTTTTTCTATATATCTGTGACCCTAATTTTGTTTATTTTTGTGTTGTTGGATTCTAACTTTTACTGTGTTATAGAGGAATATGCAGGCTATTGTAAGTTTATGAGCCTAAATTATAGTTATTATGTTGCTACTACAAGTAATGTTAAGTATGATTAGTAATGTGAAAACGGGATCAGGTTGTAATGATTCAAGTTCACAGAAAACACACCCCTTGAATGAGCCATTTCATTGGATGAATTATTAATTTGGACACTTTTCAAAAAAAAAGAAAGCTATTTATTTGGACAATTTCATAAATGTTTTCCATTAGGGATACAGTTTTTGCTATCTTTTTAGGATGGTAACAAGTTGCATTGCCTGATTTATCAAGACCAGAAATTCTCTTCTCATCAACAGTTGGTGGGTCTTGAGCAAGTTGTCATGCATAGTTCTGTTATGTTTTTATCTTTACATTAATACAAATTCTTAAACCTGAGCTGTGTCATGTCAACCAAATACTTGTTAGGATTTTAATGTTATTGAAATTCTAGGTTTATCATGGATAAGTAGGGGTACCTTGCACTCACTGAAGATAAGATGGGATGCTGTTTTTGCTATTTTTTATTTGTTGACTTCCATTAAACTGCAAGTGCAACATCATTGCCCTCCTTTAAGCATATTGGGGGAATTTAGTTACAGTAAGACAAAATCATATTGTACAGAGAGTGTAGCTCAGGAAGAAAGTTCCTTCGTGAAACATAAGAAATATCTATGAAATGTCTAATATTTTAGGCAAAAATTAGACCTGTATGAAGAAAACAATGTTGAAAGAATTGGATATCTAAGTGGATTAATATGTCTTTAGAAATTCCAAGATTCCAACTATTAATTGTTCCCAATCATAATGTACCTCATATGCGCCTTTTACTATGACCCATGCCCAAAACTTCTCCTTTAGCTTGTGAATGTGTCCAACTTCCTTTCCCCACCCTGTTTTTTCAGCCTAAAAGCAAACAGTAGAGGTTTCCACTGCTAGTGATTCTGCTTTCATTGTATGTTGTACTTATGAGAATATTTTTCTGTTCTTCTTATTTCTATGCTTCTATTTTCCATATGATTGTAAAACCTGTCAGGTAGCCATTGAAGTGGAGCGAGAAGAAGATGAAGGTGGGCCAGTGGGAGAAACTTTTACAGACTATGTGAGTTTTATTTTAGAAGACTACATTTTCACAAGTTTTCTTTTTCCTTCTTTACATCTTCTTAAATTTTTTTGTCTCAACTTTTCATTTGAAGCTTGGGAACCACTAACCCAAATGATTTTTATGTGGCAGCGCCCGCCAAAACTATCTATTGGGCCTCCTCATCCAGATCCTATTGTGGAGACATCTTCCTTATCTGCAGTGCAGCCCCCTGAGCCCATTTATGATCTAAGAATCAAAGATGATATGGAAAGTTCAAAGGCCTTGTCATGCTTGCAGATTGAGACATTGGTCTATGCTTGTCAGGTTTCTTTTATGACAGAAATATGGTTAACAATTTTAAGTCTGTTTCTTCAGTTGTAAACTAGTGTTGATATCCTTGACAGAGACACCACCAGCACCTCCCAAGTAGTGCTCGGGCTGGATTCTTTATTGGAGATGGGGCTGGTGTGGGTAAAGGTCGAACAATTGCAGGGCTAATATGGGAGAATTGGCACCATGGGAGGAGGAAAGCATTGTAAGTTTTAGGTTGCAATATATGTATGCACGCAGAGCTGCTTCCATGATACTTTTTGCTGCCGGCCAGGATATGTTGTAATTTGTTTCCTGTTTTATAACATATCTCTTTCTTGTCTTGACTGTGATGATCTTACACAGGTGGATTTCTGTTGGTTCGGACTTAAAGTTTGATGCAAGAAGAGACTTGGATGATGTCGGTGCGGCATGCATTGAAGGTAAATATTTGAAATTTGATTTGAATCATTTACTACAATTTATGATCGAAATATGGAATGAAGGGATTTCATGAATGTGTTGAACAGATGTAAATGCTTTCTTAAATTAGTTATCCGTTTTGTGGCTTCCTTGGTTAAGTTGCCTGCAGCTCTGACAAAATATATTTTGGTACTATATTTTTGTGGGAGTATTTCAGTTATAAATCACCCCTATATTTTCAAGTCCTCATTTATCACCTTGCCTCTTTGTTGGTTTGACTGTTCTTGACTGTTCTGGAATTGAAAGAAAAGTGAAGAAAAAGAAGAGAAGAAAAAAGAGTTTTTAGCACTTCAGTTAGTTCCCTTCTTCCAGTCAATGTATAAATGAATCATTAGTTTGTTACTTGGAATTTTTTTTCGGTTTTCGTTTTCTTGTTGTTGTAGTTGGTTTTTTGTTGTCGCATTTGTAGCTATTTCATTAGACTTGTATGGCAGCCCCGTGTATGCACACTGTGTCAATAAAATATTATATTTGATTTTTATTCTAATATTTTTTCTTGATCGATTTGATATGCAATATTACAAAAATTGGGGGTAATCATGAGCTTAGCAAATGAATTGTAAGAGAGTAATATTCGGTAAAACCACCAATTACGGAGGTCAACTTATTTTTTTTGTTGTGGGTGTTTCAAGTGGGAAGATAAGAAACATGTGCATAGCTGCACAAAAGCTGATTATATGGGAACTCTTTTGAAACTAAAATTTCTTTTAATCATGAAATGGTTTTTATTTAAAAGTCATTACTCTGATTTGTGCTGAAAATCCATGCTGTACATGTAAATGGTAAGTTATGAGATTTAACCCTTGACTTAGTGGGGGGGCTTAGCTCAAAGTCTTCCCCTGAACATATATCAGCATAGGTATATGAAATTATTGTAGTCTCCAAGTTTTTTTTTTTTTTTGTAAAGCAATTTATCCTCCTTTCATCAAGCATCAATTTATGTTCTTTCCTTATCAGGCTGTCTGCTTACCCATTTGAAGTTTTTTCAGTTAAATTGCATTAGTAAGTTTGTGATTTGAGGTGGCATTGTTGAGCTTCTCAGTGCATTTGGAGAGGGCATAGCATGCTTATATCACAAAAGATCAACAGTTCTGTGCAAATAAAATTATGATTAGCAATATCTACTTACATCTTTTGTTGTATTGCAAAAGTTTATTGTTGAGGAAAAAGGAAAATGTTAGCTTTGTGGTTATGCTGCTTTAATTTGCCTTTATGCTATGAGAGAATATTAAATATTTGTTTCTTTATGCAGTTCATGCTCTGAACAAGTTGCCTTATTCAAAGCTTGATTCAAAGTCTGTTGGAATCAGGCAGGGAGTTGTATTTTTGACATATAGTAGTCTCATTGCGTCTTCTGAGAAAGGTCGTTCTCGTCTGCAGCAGCTTGTGCAGTGGTGCGGATCAGGGTTTGATGGGCTTGTCATATTCGACGAGGTACACTTTATTTCTTTTGGAACTGTTTTCAAATCTTCCTTGTTGCTTCAGTGGTTTCCCTTTTTTAGTGTTCTTGTTGATTACATGATGAGATAGTGTTCTGTGGTTTCAATATATTTTTCTATCTTTTATTGCTAAGGGTCAATGGCTTCATTGTAGTGCCACAAAGCCAAAAACTTAGTGCCTGAAGCTGGAAGTCAGCCAACGCGCACAGGGGAAGCAGTTCTAGAAATTCAGGTTTGTCCTTTCACTTAAGTAGTAAGTGTTTTTTTTTTTTAAGATGTTTTCTACCCCTTTGTTAGTTAAAGATCAGATTTTTTTCGTGCTTCTTTCACGTAGTAAATTTCTGTGAACTCTAGGAGCCTTTCTTTTCATTTTTCCCTCATTTGTTTGGGGAGTTTAGTGCAAAAGCTCAAAGGAAAGTTTGGAGACCAGCATTGGGTATTGAAATTCCTATGAGACAATTAGTAGAGAAGATTTATGCTCCATGTCATTGAAAGGGAATGTTAGAAAGAACAACTCTGAAACTTTGGTGGCAACACCAATGAATTGGTGATCATAGGTTTACACAAAGGATTCATTTGGTGTATTGGCATAATATTAGTCATAAATAGGCTTCTGGAAATATTCAGACTCATGCATAAGTATATAACAAGATTTTGGGGTTTTACATTAAGTTGGACTAAACAAAATATTCAGAATGTAATTTCACCATTTGAAACAAAGATAAAGACTATATATAAAGTCAGAGACAAAGGTGGGTATGGAATTGAAAAGTGGTGGTCAGTGCTTAGTGGTGTAATCTAATGTTGGTTCAGTTTAGAATTCATTATGACCTTATAGTTGGATTGCGTCTTGTGTCTTTGCACCTGTTACCAATTGATTTTAGGTTAGATGTTAACATGGTACCGAGGTTTAGATTATATCATTTGTTGTTTGTTGCCTATATTCATTGGCAACATGGTAGGCCCGTTTGTTTGAGTTGTTCCTATTGGGTTTGCACATAAAATTGAATTTAAGTGGAGTTATCCCACATTGGTTAAGTTTAAGATTTGTTGTTTGAAGTTGAGCAGCTTTACATATTGCCAATTGGTTTTATGTCGGATGCTTAACAGTCACTAAATTTCTAAGAGCAATTAGGTTTGTATTTTGGATGCTTCTTTATGAGGAATGAATATCTGCAGAGGACATTGTGCATATGATTAGAATAGGTTGATGATGTGGAGAAGTTGATATTATATAAAGCTTTTGAGATTCTATGATATAGGCTGCAGCTCCTAAAACATTTAACTTTGGGGTCTATAAAGATCACATCATTCTCACTCTTCCCTTTTTTTTTCCTTCTCCCCAATTATGGCATATTTGGCAGAAGTATTGATGTACCCTCATGCAGGATCGTATGCATATGCATGAGCATCTAACATGGGAGATTGTTTATCTGGAAATTCCTTACCTCTTAGTTTTCAAATTCTAAAACTACAGGCTCGACTTCCTGAAGCACGGGTTATTTATTGCTCAGCAACTGGTGCCTCTGAACCACGCAATATGGGTTATATGGTCAGGCTGGGGCTTTGGGGACATGGCACATGTTTTCCTGATTTCCAGAGATTTTTAGGTTTAATCTTTATCCCTTATAGTGACAGTTTTTTCCCTCTTTCATGTTTCTTTCTGTAGCTTATCTTCAGTCATATATTTTGTCAGAAAATTAGTTTAGTTCATTAAAAAATTATGGTGTGTCCGAAAAGAAAGAAAGAAGAAGTTAAGGTTATGGTGAGGAAGAAAGTGTTATGATGATTAGGGAAAAATTGTATAATTGTTTTTAGATTATAATCTAGCTTGCACATTACATTTAGGATATCTGTTGATTGGGAAGTATTTAATCTCTTATTCTCTATCTTTTCATATTTCATGTGTAATTTCAAAATTTTTAAAAACCTTAACTGTTTTTACTGCTTTACCCTTTAAGCGAATCTGTTGATAATAAGTATTGAGGGCATGTCAAATATAAAATGAATTGAACCTTGGCATATTATATAGTCTATGTTATAGAAAATCTACTCCACTGCACTTGTTGTTCAATGTCAGGCAATATGATGGTATGCTTTTATAATGTTGTAATTCCAATTTTTATGTGTATGTTGAGCAAGAGAGATTGTCGACTTTATATGAGCTGTGCAAATACCTGATGATGTCTGTGTTATTGTCTCTTTGAACTTTGTAAACTGATCAGTGATATTAAAATCAATTATCTCTGTTCTCTTTTTTTTTTTTTGTCATTGATTTCAGTTTGTGTTTAATGCCTGCAAATTGACTGCTGAGTATAGGAAATCTGTTGAGAATTAGATCAAGGTATTTGAAGCAAAATATTGACTGAAGCTTGGCATATGAAATGACTAAGGTTCTTGTTGTGACCTTGCATTTAGCTTTGGCATTATTATCAGTGTGAGGAAGTATGATGATCTATGTACCATTTACATGATTGTCCAGCAGTGAATGATAGACTTATGTTGATTAGAAAAAAATGGCATCTTTTAGTGAACTCTTAGAACTTTGTGTGCATGGTGGCCTCCAAATTCCAACTTTTAGAGGATTTTTTCTTGTCAAAAAAGTTATTATTTTTTTCTAACTCTGCTCTTTTTTTCACTGTTTTGCTCTTATAGTCCCTAGAAAATTGTTGGAATGTTCAGATGCTGAAATTGGAAAACCAGGTTTCTGTATTTGGTAGTAGTAACACACACATACGGACACGCATGCACACAAACACGCACACACAAACACATATATATTGTCAAATTTTTTAATTTAAGGCTTTTTTTTTAAAAAAAAATTGGTTCTTTATTTATATTGAAATTATTTTTGAGTGCTTATTTTATTGAAACTCAATAGTAATTTTTTAGTTTATAAATGTTATCCTTGATTGATAATTTTTTTTTTTTGGCTATGTTTTTCTTTTTAATATAATATCAAATTGGAGGCTTGATAGTTGTCAAGAATGTTTTTCCTACCATTGAGTTTTAAATGGTAGAAAAATCACTTAAATAAATAATTAAATACCATAATTAACATTGCAATTTGACAAAATAAGGAAAAACTTTTTGTTGAAAAATATTAATTGCTTTACTACTGTTGTACCAACATGATGCAACAATAGTTTATCATAATTAAATACCATAATTAACATTGCAATTTGACAAAATAAGGAAAAACTTTTTGTTGAAAAATATTAATTGCTTTACTACTGTTGTACCAACATAATGCAACAATAGTTTATTGATTGATCCTCATACTCAACCCTCACTCTTTAACCTTTGTTGCCTTTTTGTAGGCTTATGATGTTGGGTATGCAATCTCTCTCTCCTCTCTTTTTTCTCCATTGGGGTTTTGGGTATTTCTGATTAAGCAGTGTCACTCTATCTCTCTTTAATTCCCTATCATTTTCAATTTTTAGTTTTTATCCTTAATCCTCAACATTCTTTTTTTTTTTTTTTTTTTTTTGTGGATCATTGCATTGATGACCGAGTATATTGTTTCTAACTTATGCATGCATTGTTTTAACCGGAGATTTATTTTACACACCATTTTTTAATATAGTTGAAGGTATCAACTGACTAATTGCAATCTAGTTATTTATTTTTTATTTCTTTTTAGTATTTATTTATCTTTTAAAAGAATTGAAAAAGAAAAATTTGCTGCTGCAATGCACAAGTGTTATTGCTCCATGTTACCTATATAGAAGGCTATGCCATGAAAATAGTAGCATATTTACATCCAAAATAAGTTTTTGGCATTGCTTGATAACAGGCTGCGACTGAATCACAAATCAACCTTCACCGACCTATTCCTTCTAAATCTCTAGTTATTCTCCAACCTCAGTTGCTGATCTGTCTCATGGATTTGTGTGTGCTTGAGATCGAGTCTCTTTTGGTTTTGCCACTTGTTAAATCCTGTCCAGTAGTTAGAATTTTAGCAGAATCTTCTTCTAAAATGAATGTTTTGGCAGTTGCTTTAGAGAAAGGAGGTGTGGGGGCACTGGAACTTGTTGCGATGGACATGAAAGCAAGGTAAAAATGTTAGAATAATTCCGTAAGATAGGTTTGTTGGATATATTATTTGTTTCATGCACAATCTTCTTCCAAATTTTAGGGGAATGTATGTATGTCGTACCCTGAGTTATAAGGGAGTAGAGTTTGAGGTTATTGAAGCACCATTGGAAGCTGAAATGGAGGTATGTAAGTTTATTTTAATTTGCTTTAAGTGAAATTGTTTATTGAATTCAATCACCTCCTTTGAAAAAACATTATACAAGAGATTGTAAATTGAATTGAATTCAGTTATATATGACTATTGTGTATATTAGGTCAACATCTGCTTGCAATCCCTGTGCTAAGTTATACTGTGCTCTTTAGTCTCTATTCTATAATTTGGTGAGATTGAGTTTTTCCTACTATTGAGATGTGTGCAATCAAGGACAGGCACTAACACTGTTAGTCTTCAACCGTTAGTATTGATTATGTTGCACTTATGTGGATGTTTTATAATCAGTTTGGAGTTCTTATGACCAAAGTGGCCAAATGCATGAGTCGGAGCATCACACCCATCCATTTGTGGCCACATGGCACTCATAGCATCATCAGTTTTCTTTAAACAGTTAACTAACAATTTATTTAACAGAAAAGATTTCTTTTATAAATAATAATGACGTAAAATGACATAAAGATATTAAAACCAAAAGATAAACCAAGGGCCAGCAAGGAGACCAATTAGGCTAATGCTAAAAGATTTCCAAGTCTGTTAACAGAATTTTTGCAAGATGATCCCCAGGCACGTTAGATTCACTGAGACTGTGCATTAAGAGCAGCTTTCTGTTGTTCTCCTTCAAGTTGAAAATGTGTTAAATATTGTTTGTATTTTTAAGGTCTGCTCCATCCATTTTTAAGTCAGGATATAACAGCGATTATACATGTACGAAAAAATTATTTCTTGTACCTTTCTAGCCGTCACCTTTCTTTATACCAGATTCACTTTCTCTTTCTTGCAAATCCCTGTCTCTCGCTATGATATCTCTCCAAACCCAGCAAAGAAAAAGCTGTCCCTGACTCACCTGTGATGCTTGCTTAAGAGGATTGAGTGTCATGGGCAAACTTTCATTCCTTCACTTTCTTCTCTTTGTTAATTTTTTTTTTTTTAACTTCTTCACTGGGTTTCTCAGTTTGCTTAAAAGGATTGAGTATCAGGGGCGAGCTTTCATTCCTTCACCCTCTTTTCTTTGTTAATTTTTTTTTACTTCTTCACTGGGTTTCTCAGCTTGCTTAAGAGGATTGAGTGTCAGGGGCATGCTTTCATTCCTTCACCTTCTCTTTGTTACTTTTTTTTTACTTCTTTACTTGGTTTCTCAGCTTCATCTTGAGTTGCTAATCATTTGTAGCTAATGTTCATGGGTTTCAAATTTCAAAAAAAAAAAAAATAATGGTCATGGGTTTCATAGATTTTGTTGTTTTGTAGTTTCTTTATAGGTAAACAATTATTTAAGTGCTTTGAATTCTGTAGGCTAAAATGCTAAAATAGCCCTATCCATCTATTATACCCAATTGAGACCTTAAAGTACTTTTTTTGTGGAATTAAGTCCCTTATCTGGATGGAAACAATCAAAATCTGTTATTTTTGCACACCAACATCTGTGGCTGTTATCTCTGTCACGCCAATTTCTACATCGCACATATGTGGAAAAATAAGAGCTCCATAGACCCTGATGTGGCATGCTATGTAAGCCAGTGTTACCTGCAATGTAAGGTCCAACTCAACACGAATATCATATTTCGCAACTGTGACTAAGTTAACAACTATTTAGACACTGATGTTTCAGCCAAAATAAAGGCTTGAGTAAACAAAAATAGTATTTTAAGGGCTCAATTGGGTACAAATAAAAGAATGGGGGCTTATCTGTGGAATTTGAAAAGTACAGGGACTTTTTTTAGTATATTAGCCAATTGGATTTATATTAGCCACAATGATTTTCTGTCTTCTAGTTTGTTTATTCCATTTGCATTAACCACAATCCTTTTTTCCTTATTTTCCATTTTTAAATTTGGTATCTTGTTAAGTTGTTTTCCTTTTTCTGGAAAGAAAATTATTGAACTTGATTAAACTTGCTTATGGTAGTTTTGAACATGCTGATTCATAATTTTTTTGTTTAAAAGGATCCACATAAGTGCAACATCATCTATATTAGCCGTGAAGAGTAACTGTGTTTATGAGTGAACAGAACTGTTAGTTCTCATTACATATTTGTTCTGAATGTTTCTGTTTTGTTATGCTTCCTTGTCTTTTTTTTTTTTTTGACCTAGGTACAGATGAACTGATTATAGTTAAGCTTCGACAGTTTTCAATATGAATCTCCTGCTTATTTGCTCCAAGATTTTGTATCTTTAAATCTTTTTTAGATCTGACAAAAGGTGGTGGGAATGGGCTGACAGCGTTCAAATCCTTCCTCCCCCTAGTTGAATGAGGATCTCTTTAGTTTCTGATCAAATTTTGTTTCTAGGCAATGTATAAAAAAGCAGCAGAGCTTTGGGCAGAGTTGCGAGTGGAATTGCTATCAGCAAGTGCTTTTCATAGTAATGAGAAGCCTAATCCCAGTCAGTTGTGGAGAATGTATTGGTCAAGTCATCAGGTATATCAAATTTCTGGGTCTTTTGTTTGTGCCTATTGTTTTCTCATTTTCTTTATTCTTTTTTAATTTACAAGTTGTCATATTTATTTATTCATTATATTTTTGCAATTTGTTCCCCCATTTGCTATTGTAGCGTTTCTTTAGACACATGTGTATGTCAGCTAAGGTGCCTGCTACTGTGAGGCTAGCTAAGCAAGCCCTGAAGGAAGACAAGTGTGTGGTTATTGGCCTTCAGAGTACTGGGGAGGCACGAACTGAGGAAGCAGTGACAAAATATGTATGTATTCTGCAAAAATTTTCTACTCTATGTTTTTTGCCTTTGTTTCTGGTAAGTGCTCTTTTATTGTTTATTTCTTGGTCTGAAATAGGGTCTTGAACTTGATGATTTTGTTTCGGGACCACGAGAATTGTTGCTGAAATTTGTGGAAGAAAACTATCCATTGCCTGAAAAGCCTGAACCTCTCCAAGGTATGATGTGTCTGTGGTACTGAGTTGGTTTTCACTCATTTCTGGTTGAATTTGATTACTTGCTAATCTTCTATTAGGAGATGAAAGTGTAAAGGAACTTCAACGAAAAAGGCACTCTGCAACACCTGGTGTTTCACTGAAAGGAAGAGTTAGGAAAGTTGCAAAATGGAAACCTGCTAGTGATGGTGAAAGCGATGAAGAATCTGATAGTAAGTTTTTCTAAACTGTAAGCAAGTGGATGGTAATGGATGTGCAATTTAGGGACCTTATATTGTAAACACCTCCATGACCTAACACCTCTGCCATTCCAAAAGAGAAAAGAAAAGAAAAAGAGGAGGAGAAGATTTGGCAATGGATATATATTTTGTTTTCTGATATCTCTCTTTTTAAATAATAACTTTCAATTATCATTTCTAGTTGCTCTCACGGTACAGATGATCAGATATTCTTAAGATCACCATTTGATGACACTTCTTGAAAATTGTAATGTGATTTTTTATTCTGGCTTCTTTGCTTTTATGGTGACTACCTCTGAAGTTGTTTCTGCATTCGTGCCTTTGGTCAAAGTTTGTACCCACCACCTGTGTTGAGATTTTTGTGCTTCAATGTTCTGAAAAAGCTGGTAATCTAGGTGTTTGATCGCTAAGTCTTGATCAATGCAGCTGATTCTGGGCATGAATCTACTGAATCAGATGATGAGTTTCAGATCTGCGAGATATGCAATAGTGAAGAGGTAATTTATTTTTGACTTGATTATGCTTTGACTGTCCACAACCCTTCATATCTGTTATGTTTTTATTAATCCAGGAGAGGAAGAAATTGCTTCAGTGTTCCTGTTGTGGGAAACTCGTCCATCCTGCTTGTTTAGTTCCACCTATTACAGATTTAGTACCTGAGAAGTGGTCATGTTATTCATGCAAGGAGAAAACAGATGAATACATGCAAGCAAGACGTGTTTATATAGAAGAACTTTTAAAGAGGTTTCTATATATTGAATGTTGTTTCTTTCTTCTCATATGCTTTTCTTTAATTCTTAATTGTGCTACTTTCACAGTTGTGGGGTGGCTGTTTGTGTTGTTTGTAGTTTATGTGGTGATGAATTAATAAATTTGCTGTAACTTGAGTGCAGGTATGAACAAGCATTGCAGCGTAAGTCAAAAATTTTGGATATAATTCGCTCTTTGGATCTTCCAAACAACCCCTTGGATGACATTATCGACCAGGTTGGTCACACTTCTTGCTCTCTACTCAGAACTCTGCACAAGTGCTTACTGTACTCTAATGATTTGTATTTTATTTGGGTGCTCTGTTGCTTATGAGAATTCTAATTTACATGTAATTTATTTTTGAGATAAAAGGTGAAAACCAAGGCCATAGCCTCCCTACTCTGCAAGATTTCTGTTTGCTAGCAAAATACATTGGAACATTTTCTACCCCATACTTTCTATTTGCTAAGAAATGTCCTGTTTTGCTTAACCAGTGAAATGATCTTTGTCCTTGAGTCTTTAGTGGAACAAGTTTTAACCTGAGTCAACCTTTACTGGTGTTACTAAGTTATCGTGTGATGTTTAGATTCTCATAAACTTTGATGATATGTTATACTTCTTGGAGGATGGTATTTGGTGAGGGACTTTGACTAACAGTGCGTTTGTAACTTCTCACATGGCTTTTTAGTCTGATACTGGAGGCATTTTCTCAAAATCAAGTAACCTAGACTTACACATGTGCAATTTGTATGGTTTGCATGGGCCCCAATGGAGAAGAGTTGAGAGTGAATGGCAAGTGCAGGGTGGACTTTTGTGTTATGCAATGGCCTGAAATGATTCAAAGATCTTCTAACAGGTTTAGAATGGTGACTTGCCTGATTAAGATGGTGCCAAGAAACTTATATCTGCTTGGTGGGCTTGGAGTGCCCTATCAATTTATCTAGAAACTATTGAGGGCTCATGTAGCCATGCCAGGTCAAATCATGTTCTGGGTAATGCTGGCTATTGAAATTGTATACCTGCCTTCCCTTCCCAAGAACTTAGTGAATGAATTCTCTTTATTTCAGTATCTTGAAGGGATGTAATGTTGTAATTATCATTTGTTTTCATTGACAATCAGTTATAACCTCTTTGTGTTGCAATTTATAGTCTCTTGGTACATTAGCATATGTTGTTACCTTGCGAAGAAACTTGACTAAAGGCAGAGGATAATATGGTCAAAAGGTTCTAATGTAGACCAAGTTCTAGGTTTATTTGTTTTCAGTCGCTGCCATGTAATGAATTTTGGAGTCTTGTTCGCAAGCTTTTAACTTTGTAGATGTTAGTCCCCTTTTTTTTTATTTTTTTTATTTTTTATTATCTCCTTTCCAATCGGTAGAAATTAGTGCTCATTCAGTTGAATTTGGATCATTGTTGAAAAAAATCTTGTTGAAGGTAATCCAGATTAGTGCCCTGTAATTTGGCAATTTTAAGTATCATTAATAATTTCTACTGACAGGCTGGCACAGGGTCCATGCAAAGTTATTTACATTCCATTGCATTCTTTATTTTTTTGCTCATTTGACTTGTTTCTTTAAGAGAAAATGAACTAAAGCTGCAAAAGAAAAGGTCAAATGAACTATAAATTGGTCCACCCATCTTTATTCTTCTGTGTGTTTAGAAACAAATCGTGGTGTTGACTAAATCCATTTGTGCCTATAATAGCTGATGAGGAAGGGAAGATCCTTTTAGTGTAGGCTTTGCTTCAAGCAAATCAATTGCAGTTGAAACTAGAAAAAAAAGTAAACAAGTGGGCAGGATAGAAGATTTATCTCATTTGTTGCTTTACATGTTACTGTTTACTCTGGTTGTCTGCTTTTGTGCCATGTTATCTGTTCGCTGATGATAAATTTGTTATCAATAAAGATAATACTTCTACATTTTCTCCTGACACTATTGTCCTTGTTAACTATGCCTTCAATGATTTTCCAGCTTGGAGGTCCTGATAAAGTTGCAGAAATGACAGGGAGGCGAGGCATGCTTGTAAGGGCCTCTAGTGGAAAAGGTGTGACTTACCAGGCACGAAACACGTGAGTTGAGTACTTGTTTACCTCTCAGCCATGGTTCACCTTATACTGAAGGTTATCTAAGTTGCCATGTTCCCCACTTGTTTTAGAAAGGAAGTAACAATGGAAATGGTCAATATGCATGAGAAGCAGCTCTTTATGGATGGTAAGAAATTGGTTGCCATCATATCTGAAGCTGGGTCTGCTGGTGTATCTTTGCAGGCAGATAGAAGAGCACTAAATCAGGTATGGCATGTAAAATACACTTGATTTGTAGGAGCTGATTTGTGGACTAGAGTGAACTGTGAAGAAATGTTATGTACAATGTGGTCTATTGTCTCCTGTCATTTTGTGCTAATCGACATCTTACTGCAGAAAAGAAGGGTTCATTTAACATTGGAACTTCCTTGGAGTGCTGACCGAGCAATTCAACAGTTCGGAAGAACCCATCGTTCCAATCAAGCTTCTGCTCCTGAGTACAGGTGGGCTAGGCATTTACCCTTTTTATTTTAATAAAAAGGGAAATATAGTTATTTTCATCTGTTGAATGTAAAAAGTAACCTACAATTGTTTCAACTTGTTTGTTTTGGCTTTCACATTGTAGGTTACTTCTTTCATCCCCTCGTAATATCTAAATCCAAATTGACCTTTCCCTTTCATTATTTTTCTTGATGGCTTTTCTGTGCAATCTAGAAATCACATCCTTAAATTGAGGTTAGTGAAATGATGACATCAAATTGGCTTTATAGCCATGATAGGAATGTAGATTTGTAAATATGAATGAACATGGATTAATTTGAGTGTCATTCTTGGGAAGATGATGAAAGTTGGCGTAGAAGGTTTAAATGTATATGAATATTTATGGAAGATTTGTAATTTATGTATTAAGGAGTTAAACAAGTCTTCATTGGTGGTTGGGGGCATAGATATTTCAGTTTAGAATGTGGATCACAGTTTTTTGTAAATCTATGCCCCCAAAGATGTTGTGAAAACAGTCTTAGTATACCTAAGCTTGATATAGCTTGGTAGTACCTTGTTGACTATAGTTGGTTTCTTTTAGTGTATACAATTTACTACAATACTATAGTTGGGATTTTTGTATATCTACCGGAAATCATTTGAAGTTGAATGGATTTGTTGGATTATTTCTTTGATGGTACTATTTCTTTTCTCAATCTCCTAGCAATACAAATGTATGCTGTCAAACTTAACTAGTCAAAAGGCATGATGCAGTTGGTTGCAAAGTCTACTGTGGAGATTATTCATTTTCTGATGTATTGTTTGACCAGAATTAGTTGTCCTCATTTGGTTTGCAGGCTACTTTTTACCAATCTTGGTGGAGAACGCCGGTTTGCATCAATTGTTGCCAAGAGGTTAGAATCTCTTGGAGCCTTGACACAGGGAGATCGCAGGTGAGTAATTTGTTTGTGCATGGGCAGTGTCTGAGGTCTGAGCTCCCTCAGAGTCCCTGCTATTGCTTATAAACCTGTGTCAAAAAAATGATCTTTGAATTAATTGACACCCCAACTTGACCCACTTCTGCATACAAGTCTCATTTCATGTCATCAAGAAACTTACGGGAAACTAATTAGGGTTTCAAATTTCGGTAGGAAGATGTTAATTTCCTTTTGAGTTCTTTCTACTCAATTTTATAATATGAGGGTCCCTAATCCCTATTTTTTGTCAACAATTCTGCTGGCTCCACCCTTTGCTCTTTAGGAGATAAAATGCAGCATATTATTGATATTTATGGTGTCCTTGATTCTTTCTTATGATGTGACTGATACGTTGCAGGGCGGGACCATCTTTGAGTGCTTACAATTATGATAGTTCTTATGGTAAAAAATCATTGATGGTGATGTATAGAGGAATTATGGAGCAGGTTCTTGTAATTTTCTTTCAGTTCTATTACATTTGCAAAGAAAAAGCAATGAGGGGGGAATAACTTAAGTTTGGTTTTCAGGATAATCTGCCTGTTGTGCCTCCTGGATGTTCAGCAGAAAAACCAGACACAATTCAAGATTTTATTACAAAGGCTAAAGCTGCTCTTGTGTCTGTCGGAATTGTTAGGGATACGGTTCTTGGTATATATCTTTCAGAAACTGAGAGGAGCAAAACTTTTGTTATTCAGTCATATGTGATAGTTATTCATGCAATTACCATTTATTTGCTATAGGTAATGGGAAGGATAATGGAAAGTTCTCTGGCCGAATAGTTGATTCAGACATGCATGATGTTGGTCGTTTTCTAAATCGTCTATTGGGACTGCCACCTGATATTCAGAACAGGTACATGGCTTGTTGACTTAAAACACATATGCTTGTTGCAGTTATGTTGGGATTATGCTGAATACACGAAATCGAAATGCAGGTTATTTGAGCTGTTTATCAGTATCTTAGATGTCCTCGTTCAGAATGCACGAATTGAAGGAAATCTTGATTCTGGAATTGTTGATATGAAAGCTAACATTATTGAATTACAAGGAAACCCAAAGGTTAATTTCTTGCCAGATGTCTTGATTTGCTTCACATAATTTGATTGTGCTAACTACTGCCTTCCAACAGACTGTTCATGTTGATCAAATGTCCGGGGCATTGACAGTGCTGTTTACTTTCACTTTAGATCGTGGAATAACATGGGAGGTACCTTCTCTCTCTCTCTCTCTCACTTTTTTTTATCACTTAATTTCATGATTGGTTTGCTTTGTGACAAGTGAAAAGGTCATAGATCTGTGATTTATTTTTGTTAGTCCGCGAGTACCATGCTTGATGAGAAGAAGAAGGATGGACTTGGTTCAGCTAGTGATGGATTCTATGAATCTAGAAGGGAATGGTTGGGAAGACGTCATTTCATTCTAGCATTTGAGAGGTATTCCTTTTCGTTCTTGCAGGACTCACTTCATTGACATACTGTGTTATTATCATTAGATAATCCAAATCATTTGGAATTGTTTTCATTCTTAAGAAAACCAAGTGCAGGTGTTTAAAAGAGTATAATCATTATTCATTAGACACTTGTTTTAACTGTATTTTGTTGCAAATCTGGGTCGAACTTCTCACTTTACTTACTAATTTTATTCGTTTTTTCACTAAATTGTGTTTCAGCTCTGCTTCAGGAATGTTTAAGATAGTCCGTCCTGCTGTTGGGGAGTCAGTACGGTATTACTTTAAAGTTTAAACATTTGTAGGCCTTAAATCAACCTTTTTAGTAGATTTCTTATACTTATTAACTTTGACTTCAACTTTCTCCAGGGAAATGCCTCTAGCAGAACTGAAAAACAAATACAGAAAAATTTCATTGCTAGAGAAAGCTCGTAGTGGATGGGAAGATGAATATGAAGTCTCATCTAAACAGGTAGACAGTTTGTTGAATACCATTGTAATTAAATGGCCTCTTTTTAAGGGTATAGTGATTACGTTTAAATGGTCTAATTTTATATCTGAATTCTTGAATCTTTCTCTTCGAATGTCAAATATAATATCTGTTTTGTTGTTCCCTTTGTAGATGAAATCTATCATAACTCCAACTTACTGAAAGACCTGATCTGGTAGTTATACTGTTAAAGCCATTTTGCTGATATCATGATTTTCACATAGATTGCTGCTTGTTATATGTGCAGTGCATGCATGGCCCCAATTGTAAGCTTGGCAATTTCTGTACAGTTGGCAGAAGAATCCAGGAAGTTAATGTTTTGGGTGGCCTCATTCTTCCTGTTTGGGGCACAATTGAGAAGGCCCTTTCTAAGCAGGTAACTTGATGACATCAGCTTTTTGGTAATGATTCCTGGGCAGTTGCATAATTTTTAGTATCAAAGTGTTAATGAAGGCACTTTCTTTCCAATTCCATGTTAACTTATAACCAAACAATTTTCTGTGTCCTTTGTGATGTCATGCTGTAAAGTAGATTCTTGTTCCGTATCTGTATGTGTATGTATATACTTCCCAATTTGTGTTTCACGGCATGGCATTATTGGGATAACATTTCATGTTTTATTGTTTGCGAAGGTAATTAGTTGTGCAGTTGAGTGTCGCTTTTATGCTAGTTTCAGGCTGCTGCGATGCTCAATTACTTGAAAGAGAACAGGCTTGTGGTAGGAAATAGGATCTAGCCATCATGAATGATCATTCGATCTGTAGTACTTAAATTTCAAATCCGTTCTTCAAGTCATTGGTAATCAATGACAATGCTTAAGGGCCCATGGGTAGTTGCTCAGTCATTTGCACACGGAAAAGCATAACCAAAATGGTGCCAACACAATCTGATAAGTAGCACTGGCATCTTCATTTTTTTCCCTTTTCTGGTCTTTTCATATTATCCTCTTTTGCTGCATCACTTTTCTCATTCTATATACTTTCTTATGCCAAATATGATTTTTGATTCTGAACATTTTAAACGTTGATAAAGATACAAACATTAATTTGTTTATCTTTTCAATAGAGGCGCTACTCATATTGTTTCTTCATGGGAAGTCATACGAGAACTCAGCTGTTACTGAAAATACATTCATTCCTTTTCTTTCTTTGTTATATTTCCGAAATCACTTCCTGTAGTTGTTCTGGCGTGTTAGGGCAAGCCCTGCATATATAAATTAATATTTTTAGATTTTGCACAGCATTGTTTTATTT
This sequence comes from Theobroma cacao, assembly GCF_000208745.1. Lineage (NCBI taxonomy): Eukaryota > Viridiplantae > Streptophyta > Magnoliopsida > Malvales > Malvaceae > Theobroma > Theobroma cacao. The sequence continues at coordinate 20,141,683 of NC_030856.1, read as the reverse complement.
GCAAAATATGCTGTGCAAAATCTGCCCATGGTTAAAATATTGAGCTCATAAAACTTCATACTTGTATCAATTGGTAAATGTAGGGGAGCAATGCATAGTCATTTAAGGTAATTAGAGGAAAATAACTGTAAATTAGGAAGAGTAAATTCTTGAGTCTTGCCTGGCCTTCTGTGGAGTTGTTTGAGAATTGAGCTTTAGTGTGCTTGCCCCTTCTCTAACTGTTTTCTCTTCATGGTTTATTTTTCTGACTAGAGGATTTCTTATGTTTAAAATATTTGCCTCATAGATTATGAAATATTTAAGATCTTGTGAAAGGCTCAGAAGTTTTTGATGTTTAATTATATAATTTTTTTTAATCATTATATGTAATTGCTTTTGTACAACTAAAACCTCAAGTTATCGTTACAGGCCCGTCTTAGCCATAGGAGACTTCGTGTTGTACGGCTAGAAACCACTGCTGATAACCAGCGAATTGTTGGTCTTCTTGTTCCAAATGCAGCTGTTGAAACTGTACTTCAAGGTTTTTTCTCTTTCTCTATCCCTTGTCCTTGTCATACACTTGTAAGCATATGCATGCAGTGCAAACTCTTCTACAAAGTACACACATGCATTCATGCACTCATGCACAAGCATACGCACTGACCGGGATGGAGCCAAGATTTGAAGTTAAGAGGGCATGAACACTATTTTAAGAACTATTTTTTATTTTTTGAAAAGAAATAATTCACTTTAAAATTTTTTTCCATAAGAAATTATTGTGTTGTATGCAAATTTGTAATTTTTAATAATGTTGCAAAGCAAAAGAAATGATCATGCTGACAATTAGAAAAGTAAAACTTAAAAGCTGAGCGTTAATAGGAGTAATAGTATATGGGTGCATGCAGGGGTTTGTTCCGTTGGTTACTGCATGGTTTCCCCAACACAAAGGGAAGGATTCAATTTCCTCACTCCAAAAGTGTAACTGATAACACACATACAAACACATCGAAAAAAACGAACAAACAAATACTCCATGTTAAAAAGGAGTTCTGCAGAATGTATATGTGGAAATCAAGCAACTGTATAAAAAAGGGGGTTTTGCTGAAAGTAATATATTTATGCATTAGCTAAACTGAGGTAGCCTAGGAATAAGTAGAGAGATTGAAGAGCTTAAATGGTAATAAAATTTTGAGAAAGTTAAGAGAGGTGAAGTAAGGACTAAGAAGAAAAATGAGGAAAACTTTAGAAGATAAGCATCAATTGTGAAAAACCAGTGGGGGTTATGACTCCTTGCCCCGTCTTCAGTCTTCATCTCTGCACTCAAAGACATGCGTGCATGCATGCACACACACACACACAGAAAGTTAAAGATATTAGTTCATCTTTGTGATTTTGTTAATTTTCTTGAATCATCCTATTAAGAAGTAAGCTTAATTCTTGCAGTGCTAGTCTGTGGACTTAATTTTGAGAAATTTAAGTGGCACTGGTGAGGATTAATAAGAAAAATGAAGAAAATTTTGCTGTTTAACAAGTTTGAAAAAGCTAGGGGGCATAATGCCCCTAGCCCCCCAGTACTATCCCCGGGCACACAAATGCACAAAAATCTTGAGACATTATTTACTCTTTGTAATTTTGTTGATTTCTTAGAATCTGCTTAATAAGAAGAAAACTTACTCTTGTGCTCGTCCTTTGATTTGAGTAAAGCATTAATTTTTGACTTCATTGTTCAAAGCTGTGAAATCTGTGTTCCTCTCCCTGGGAAGAAAGTAAATTTAAGTTGAAAAATCTTCAAATCTTGATTCCTCTTTATTTTAAAGACATACATATGCCATGCAATGATTGCTGAACTGCTTGGATGCAGATTTGGCATGGGTTCAAGATATTGAAGATTGAGATCAACTGGCGATCATTCTTCTTCTCTAATTGGGAGGTTTTGAGACTGCTTTTGAAGTGAGTTTTGTGACAGCTTTTGAAGCGTGGAAGGGTATATAGTCAAGAAAAGGCAATACAAGCCTCATAATGGAAGAACAAGGAATCTTTGCTTTGCACCCTGCTTTGGGATAGTGCAGCCTTATTCATATTGATTTTTTCCTCTTTAGCCCCATTTTTTCTCATATAATCTTGTATATCAACATTTTCATGGAGGGCAACAGACTATATATAGATCCCAGGCTGTATTCATTGTAGCAAAACTTGAGCTAACATGTAACAAAATGTTCATTCAAGTTGTAACTGCAATAGAAAATCATTTTTGTTCAAAACTCAATTGTCCACAAAAGCCCAAAAGCAAAAAAAAGGGCAGTACAATCTCATCAAACACACCTTTCCAAGCATCCTTCGATTTATTTAGGTTTGTAGCAGATAACGAAACCTATTGAGATTAGCAAACAAATGGAGCATCAACATGATGATCACTGCAATAAAGACCGGGACGCTGAGTGAAACCCTGTCTCTTCAGCATCTCCCTAGCCTTTAGAACAAGCTCCTGATTGGAAACTGTGCCATCTGACTCGGCAATTATGGTCTGAATGGCGTTGCTAAGAGCTCCATAAGCTTCGCTAGAATTCCCTGATGGGCTGGCATCAGCAGAAGTTTGGTTGGTCTGGCAGCCGCTGATCAGAATTCCACTGTCAGGAAGAGTGCGCTTAGTTGCTCCAGCATAAACCTCTTGCTTGCTACCCACTTGGGTCTCCAGGGCAGGTTGTCCATATCCTTCATCATCATCCAGCTTCTGTTTAAGAAACTCTTGTGCCAGGTTTCCAACCATTCCCAAGAACCCACCACCACCTTCACCATTACCCTGCTGCAGCTTGTTCATAATAATTTTCATGAACTTCTTCACTTTGGGGCTTGCATCTTCCCCAAAGACATCGAAAAGGGTTGGCCTCAGCTTCCCAACGTCAATGTCATCTTTACCAGTTTTCTGCTTGAGCATTTCAATCAGGGTTGAGAGAGGCAGAGATCTGCTTTTCACGTAACCACGCTCATCATAGTCTTCTCCCACTCCTCTGTCATCAACCTCTTCCTCATCCCTACGCTGGTAGTGGTGGCGCAATCCAGAAGGGACATGAATTCCACGAGACTCGAACGCATCTTGCACGGTTTGGTGCAAGAAGCTCTTGAACCCAAAACCAGAACTTGATTCTTGGCGCTTGGTGCTTTCGCCGATTTGCTCTTTGGCCTCATCAATCAACCCTCCACTATGGCATGAATCGGATACAATTGTTATGCGGCAACCTTCTGGGACTTGATCCACAAACTCTCTGAAATCGTCATCTGTTCATAAGCACCACCATTGAGTTTTAGCAACTCAACAACGACCAAATAATATGGCAGTTTTATTGCAAAGAAACACTTTGTGTTCTCAGGGAGCAGATCTCTACTACCATAAAGAAACCATAGAAAAATTGTAACGACTTACAAGGCAGGCAGTCGGAATTTAATGTTTTTAGCTTAAGCATTACGTCAATGAAGAGAGAATTCTAGACCCTAAGCACTAATCCAATGGATGAAGAGTAGGCGGCGGAGATTCCAAGACCATGAGGTGTATCCACCGATTCAGCGAAATGGGTGGAAGAATTGTTTTGATAGATGGGTTATGATAAAGCTCGGAAAGATGAGCTTGTAACATTCCAATCAATTAGAACAGTGATCCTAGTATAGTAGCAGGAGTGGAATGAAATTCTCACCCTAGAACAGAACAAAATCTGAGGATGAGGCACACAGATCTATCATCTAGGCATATTTATCTGTACTATTTATCAGCATATATACCAAAGAATGATCTCAAGAACAACAAAAGTGGAGACAGAGGGAAAGAAAAACCAGTGATGAGATTCATATCGCAAGGGACAATGCATTCATCATAGCCAGTGTCATCATCCTCCCCAGTCTCAGCAGGAAGCCTAGTCCCGTGCCCACTGTAGTGCACAAAGAGAAAGTCCCCAGGCTCAGCCGACCTCACAAGATCACTCAAAGCCCTTCTGATGTTTTTCCCTGTTGGCTGAGTGAAGGACTCATCGGTGTCTATCAATACGTTTATGTCTTCTTCTGAGAATCCGTAGCGCTCTGTCAGGCATTTGTACATTCTTCTGACATCGTTTATGCAACCTTTCAGCTCTGCCTTGGTGCCTGGATAGTTGCATCCTATCAACACTGCTTTCTTTGCCATTCAATCAAACGGTTTTTCTTCACAATTCTGCTCGTCTCCGCTTGATCAAAGGCAGATCAGGTGGAATGAAGTTTTTTGCTTTTTGTGGGTGGAGCTGATTGACTATTGGTTGGCAAAATTAATGCCTTACCTTTTATTGATCACATCATGCTATGGCATGATGGCATAGCATGAGTTTATAGTAATGGCTTGTCCATAATCCCATAAATTTTTTTTAGTGATGTCATTAGATGTTACTCAAGAATCTGTTTCCTCAATGATCTATTCAGAGAATATTTAAATTAAATTTAATATGATTTTTTTAAAAAAAAAAATTATTATTGAATATCATCATTAGTAAAATTTTGTTATTATTGTCTAAAGTCTGAGTTTTGTGAGACAATTTCTTTTCTTTTAAAATATTTTTTTATGGTTTATTTATTTAAAATTATAAAACTTGTTAAAAATTACTATTCATTAGCATAAATTAAAATATTAAAATTAAATAAAATATAATCGTACATAACAAATTATTAGGTTCAGTAACTAACAATATGATAATTTTTTATTCATCGATCAAAACTAAATATAAGTATCCATAAACCACATAAGTTAAATACAAAAATCAAATAATCAAATAATATATATATATACAAAATAAATAAAAGAAAGAAAGAAAGACTCATAATTTTAAGATATTATTTGACATTTCTATTAGCTAGATTATAATTATGAATCCAAATTATCAAATTAATCAAAAAATATTTAGACATGAAGTATTTAAAAATTTAATTTGAATTGAAAATTACTTACCATTAAAGTCTAGATGAGTTGTATTGAGAGAATAAAAAACACAACCAAAGGACCGAAAAGGGGTAAGACTTGAATTTTTAGGCGAGAAGAGTAGTTTAGGTTTTAATTTTTTTAATAAAATGTCAAATTATAGAAGAAATTTTTTTTTGTCTTCCCTTGTAATATTGAAATATTAATACATAAATTACTTTTTGATAAATCATTTTTACTTGGAATCTTTGACCTCACTTCTTATAAAATTGTTATAAAAAAAATAATGGATTCATTAGTATATTAACTACCCTAAACCTTAGATAAGTAATATACAAACTAAAACATTTTAAGAAGTGAGTGGTGTCATGTGGCGCCATAAACTAAAACATTCTAATCGACGTCATATGGGGAGCAACCTAAGCTGATCGACCCTCGAGTAGGAACCCGAGATAACTGAAACTGATTATATTCAGTCGGTTTCGATTGGTTGTTCGATTGGTAACCAATAAATTTCAAATTATTCAATTTGTAAGCTAATGATGAAAGATTATGTATTCTGCAAGGATTTATTTGATTCCGTTGGATGATTCTACTAAGCTGAAGGACATGTCAAATAATGACTAAAAATGTTATAAGTAGAAAGGCATCTTGGCACCACTAGAAAATGAGTTGATAGCCTTTTTCACCATATAGCAAAGAAGACAAATGCCCATAGCATTTAAGTAAAGCTGGCAGTTTTGTATGAGATAAGGCTTATCCAAAATAAAGCCTTCGTTATTAAAAACCCTATTGATTTAAAGTAAAAAAAAAAAAAAAAGGGATAATTTGTTATTGAGTACTTGAGTGACTTTTAAAACATAGTGAATCAACTAATGACTATGTAAATTGACCTAGATAATGAATTGTAGGCATTAATTTTTTTCTTTTGAGTTTTTGGCTAAATGGTCATAAAATATTAGTTGTGATTGTTAGTAATTAGGTTCTTAATGGCAAGTTGATATTGAGGATGGTAAAGGACGATATATATATATAATGAAAAGGTAATGCAGAAGGTTATGGAATCTAAAAGTAATCAAGCCCTTATCACAGAGAAGAAGGGTAAAATCAAAAGCAGAGACTAATGTATAACTAATTGTAAACCAATTGGTTGTAGAGATATGTTGTGTTACTCTAAGCATTTGATTTTAATAAAAGGCATTTCTTTATCTTTATGTTTATAATTGTTATTAACTAATAAAATAAAATCTATAGAATAAGATATGCTTTTCAAACAAAATTATAAAGTGTTATAATTATGAAATCTTTATTACATCAAAATATCATTCCTAAAATTGTTCCTAGTCAAGGCTTTATCGACATTGGATATTGATTAAGCTAAGAGACTAACATATGATTATGTTCCTCACTTTGTGAATTATGCAATTGATCTCATAAATTGAAAAAATTGGAATACTTAAACTAATACGTAGGTGTTTATTATTTGAACGAATTCATAGAAGATGGTCCACATTGAGAATTATTGGGAAAAGCCATATGTAGAGATTAAATTAATCGGTTTTGGAGTGAAGGAACTAAATTGATCGAAAAACTTGTAGTACAAGGAGCCATGGGGTATTTTGACATTTTAAAATTTATCTTGTGAATTTTGGTTTTTTTTTTACTTTGATTTCAACTGGGATTAATATCAATTTTGCACTAATCCTTATCCTCTATCTTTCCATCCACTTTTTTAAAATTTTTTTCTGATTTTTTTTCATCATCATATTTTCTGCTTCTTCTATGTTTTAAAAAAATTTTCAATTTATGTTTCTTTATTCCAATAGACACCCCAAACAAAACGGGTGTTTACATAGCTTAATTATCAAAATGCTTGAAGTAAGAACTTCAATAGGTTTCACTTCTCTTAAGTTTGTCAAGGAAACTTCATTGTTCATTTGTGCATGATGTTTTTTATCGAACAATTCTTTAAGGTGCCAAATCATACTATGAGCATCCATATTTCCATGTTGTTCTTCAATCTCAAGAGATATACTAACCAACTTCATGCATGTGACCTAATTATCATCATTTTATGAATTTGATCATCCTTTCATGCTTCATTGCCATAGTCCTTAACAAGAACCGGTTGCACAAAGTTGTTCAAAACATACAATTTCTTTTTTTTTTTTTTACCTTGAGAACAATTCTCAAGTTTCTACACCAATCAAAAAAGTTTGTCCCCGTGAGGTTGTAGTATCGAGTATGCTACAAAGAGATAAGTTGCTACTCATTATGTTGAGCAACTACATAATTTAAAAATTGAACATGTGGAAGTGATTTATGCATTTAAAACCAATTTAAGATAAGGTCTGAAATCTTATAGTTAGTTTATCCCACTATTTTCTTCAAATTAATATCCCTTCCTATTAAATGAGAAATTCATAATTTCTTTGTGAGCTAGGTTGCCATTTAATACACCAGAACCTTGAGTGACTTAATAAATCGTGACGTAGATAACTTTTTGTTGTAGGATTCTAGTTAGATCTAGTTGTTTTACCTAATAGGACCACAAATAGGAAAACCTCAAATACAAAAACACAAAGAAGTTTTTGGACTATCTTGATGAGATGAACAAAAAAATCCAACTTCTTTTGGGTTCTTTGTTTGATTATTCTTGATTCTCTCTCTTCGATTCTTTCCCTTTTCTAGATTCACTCTCAATTATCTCTCAAATTAATGAAATGGAAAATAGATCGATGAAATCACCCTAAACCCTATTCAAATTGAAAAATCGAAAGGGAAAATGGAAATTAAAAATCAAAATGAAAACTATATTGTAGTGATTAGGGATGATTCATCAAAAGGGAAATTGTTTAGGTAATCTTATGTTTAGGGCATGTTTGGGTAGTTCAGGCCTTTCGTTTTTCATTTGCAGCAATAAATTCTACATGGTAACCTCACATTGGACAAGTCCATGTTAGCTCTTATAAAATTCATGTCAACAACTTGGTCACTCCATGCCTGCACTACCATTTCTCTGTTTTGTGAAATGTTGCTTCATCATTGTCACTTCATCAGATTTAGTACCACATCAGTTAGAAATATCACGTCAGTACAGTCAAATGGCACATTCGCATAAATAATAGAAAAGTTTTAATATCATTAACAATTGGATTGACATTGTCAATTTTAGAAAATATAAAAACTCAATTTTTACAAATTATTATACAGTGACTAAATTCACCACTTTGACGGAGTATAAAAACTAATTGCATAATTTAACCTCTTATTTTTAAGGGATAAAGTGTAAAACTTAAAAATTTACATTAAAAAGAAAGTAAGTGCACTAAAGTTTATATTTTCATATACAAGGGTAATTCTATAAATTAAAACCACATTCATAGTCAAGTGCTTCTAAACCAAATATTATAAAATAATCATTTTAAAAATTTGATCAGTATATATATCAATTGTTGTAATGTTATCTTTTTAGCAATTACCTTCACAATAATAATTTTTTCAACACTCCAATTTTTAAAAAATATTGCAGTGATAATGTACCAAACACAACTTAGATGTAGGGAAAGATGGTACAGTTAAGATGTAAGCCTTCATAACATCATTTACCCAAAATTTATATTTATGCATCAAAACTATGAATCATGTTTTAACAAAAAAATTAATTATAAGTAACATGCATAATAATAATAATAATAATAGTGATAATCATATTTATAACTTTATATAAAAGGGAGTCTCGATGGGGCTCTCAGATAGTGTCACGTAAACACATCAACAATGAAATTTAAGTTAAAAAAGTGATCAAGTTTTTTCACGTGGAGTCATTAAGGGAGACTTGTTATGAAATTTAGCCTTTGACAAGCCGCATCATTGATGGTCTATATGAATGATGGATCGCAATTAGCAAAATTTGTCAGATTAAATTTTTGTAATAATGATAATAATAATAATAATAATAATAATAATAATAGTGGTAAACATATTAAAAATACAAGTAGATGCGTGTGTAGAATGTGTCTGTACTGTTCACGGACATCAAACTTGGAAATACCGGGTCTATGTTGCAATAAGCGCGTGCCGCCTTGACCATCGTGCCACTAAGCTGTCTTAAAAAATAAAAAATAAAAAAGAAAATCAGTTTCTGGCCTACTTCTTCTAGAGTTAAGACACGACACGCACAAATTTGGTGCCGCCCTCCCCACCCCGTTTGCGTTGGGAGAAAAAGAAACTTCGGTTGCCTTTCTCTTCCCTTCCCTTCCCGTTGGAAAGTCAAAATACCAAACAAACAGTAGTATATGCTCTTCCTTTGAATTTGTCTTCTACTTGAATTTTCTTTAACTGCCATCTTTATTACATAGTCTTCTTCACCCCTCTCTTTCACACTATTAACTTGTTTTCTCTGCAAAAGATAAAGACGAGCCTGCTCCGATGAATTCCAATACGCCGTCGTCCAGCGCTGGGCGTGCTGGATCTGCTGATTCTGCTGCTCCTAGAAGGAACTCCAAGCGTCCCAAGTGTAATCTCCTTCTTTTTCAAGTTTATTTGTTGTTTTGAGAGCGATTCACGCTATTTTGTTACGGTCTATGCAGTCTGCCCTCCTCTCTGGACTTGTTATGCGATTTGGCGTCTACTTTTTTATTGTTCTGTTCTATTCTTGTATTTTGACTCCTTTTTTGCTGCATGATTGTTGTCCTTGTTTCATCTTCTGGGTTATGCAGAGGACTTTTTGTTATTATTTGTTACCAAGGTTGCATCTGATCTATACGATTACAATTAGTGCTTATTGGATATACGGGGATAATTAGTCTAAACTAGCTGCTCACCCAAATATTACTTTTTCTGCGTCTAATTTTAAATGCTATGCTATCAGAGATGAACAATTATGTGCAAATCTTTTGTTTTCACTGCTTCTGGATGTACTAATAAGGAGCAACAATGGTAACCCTTTTTTTTTTTTTTTCTCAGATTCTAAGTTTACCCAACAGGAGCTTCCAGCTTGCAAGCCAATTCTAACGCCACGATGGGTAGGTTTTTAATAGTTACTAGTTTCTATTGCATAGACAATGTCTCCTCTTGCAATTCCATTGGCATCTCAGGAAAACTGTTTTTGTTATATTTGTCTTTCTTGTTTTGCAGGTCATATCAGCCTTTATGCTTGTTAGCATTGTCTTCATTCCTATTGGAGTGGTTTCCCTCTTTGCCTCTCGAGATGTATGATCAAGCCCTCCATCACTGAAAGAAAAAATCTTGCATTTTTCATTTTGTCTTCCTCCTAAATTGGCTAATCATTATTTTCCTTTTTTATCAGGTCGTTGAAATTATTGATCGTTATGAAAATGTTTGTGTACCAGAAAGTTTCAGAAATGATAAGGTCACATACATACAAAGTGATGTTGACAAAATATGCAACAGAACATTGAGAGTAAGTTCTTGTGCATATTTCTGGTTGTTGTTTTTAGTGTAATGATGGCGAAAATTAGGGAGGTCCAAAGATGAGGAGGTTGCTAGACTGTTCTCGTTTTTTCCCTTTATTATTTGACCATGGACCTGAACTCTCTGCTATTTAAGTTCCGGTTGTCAAAACTTTTAATTTATGATTATTTCCTATGGTTTAACCAAAATTCTCGAATTGCTATTTTCTTTTCTTGTGCCAAATTTACATTTATTTGATATTGAACCCTCCTATGTATAAGCTTAGGCAGTGTAGTCTGTATGCTGAGGCACAATGCAATCTAGCTGACATCTTGCACCTCAAGCTGGGGGGCATACCTTGTGCAACAAGGCACAAGCCTTGAAATGCAAGAGGCAGAAAGGCATGCCTTAGTTAAACGTCTTTTTCTCTTTTTTTTTTTCAAAAATTTTATTATCGTATCTTTAATTGACAAGAAAGGATAATTCATGTTTCTTTTACAAGAGAAGAATTAAGTATATTGTTTAGGCATAATGTTTAGAAAATAGTGCACTTCTTCACCTGGCCAGTACTTTTTTGCACCTTGCACTCAGGCATCGCAATAGACAAGCAAGCACAGATTAAAGAATGTAGGGCCTAGTCCCCCAACCATGGCTTTAGGGATCAAGTTGACTGCTGTGCTTATATAATTTACACAAGCAGGCACATATCAAAGAAATTATATCCCAGTAGGGCCCATTCCTCCAACCACAGCCTTCAGTATCCTAATACATTAAGAGATCTCTGATCATAATTAACTCCTGAAATTGGATGAAAAATGAATATATCTTCTAACTTTTCTCTTGTTTATGTTAAAAGGTTAAGAAGCTCATGAAGCAGCCTATCTATGTGTACTACCAGCTTGACAACTTTTACCAGAATCATCGGAGGTATATTTTGTGTACCTTTACCATAACTTCTGCACTCCTTAATCATATACTCTACTGCAGGCTAGTCAATCTTTATATAATATAAAGGATATCCTTTTTCATTAGTGGACACTGTTAAATATATTGACTTCATATGGAGCAGTAGTTTGTCTGGTGAAATGTATAATAATATTTTTGACAGATGAACGTTTTTTAGATTTTCTCAACCTTTATTTTCACATTTTTTAGATCCTTGAAGTAACAATGGGATCTAGGAGCTACTGTAGGGAAAACCTTGTTGGTTTAGACTCAATTCTTTTAAGAATATTATGCTGCAATGGTAGATCCCATTGTATTCAAGATATTGCCTTTGGAGCACAAGAATAGTCATTATTAGAAAATATTCTCAAGCTGTTTAATCAAGGTTTTTAAATTTAGATGTTTGCTTTATTCCTCTTCTCCATTGGTTTGGTTTGATGACAATCCTCAGTCTTTAACCCTGTATTTATTATATTTGGATTGATCTGTTGCAAACTCTTGATCATTTTTCTTTTGCTTTTGGCGTCATCATATTTGTCCCCTTTTTTGCCTGCTATTAAGGAGTTTAGATCTGCCAACATTAACGATGAATATACGGAACATAAAGATTGATGCTTTATAATATGGTATTACAATTTCCTAAAATGATTAAGCAAGTCATAGCTATATATGTCCTTTGTATGCTTCTCGATTAATTTTTGTCAATGGATGGAGGGTTCATGGTTGAAATGACAATATGAATGGAAATGCACATATTTATGATTTTGTTTTTTGTGGCATCAAGATTGGTGATGGCTTTTCATATCTCAGGTATGTGAAGAGCCGAAGTGATTCACAGCTGAAAAATAATAACAGTCAGGATGATGTTGATTCTTGTAAGCCTGAAGATAATACTGCTGATGGGAAGCCGATTGTTCCCTGTGGTCTTATAGCTTGGAGTTTATTTAACGATACCTTCAATTTCTCCCTCAACAACCAGCAATTGGCAGTGAACAAGAAGGGCATCTCATGGAAGAGTGATAGGGACAGTAAGTTTGGGAAAAATGTGTTTCCTAAGAATTTTCAGAACGGAAGTTTTATAGGTGGCAAACATCTTAATTCATCTGTCCCTGTAAGCTTTCACCACTTCTCATCTGTTATTCAGTTTTACCTTCTGTTTTTCTTTTTTTTTTTTCCTGCACAATATAGTTTCTCAGGCAACTAGTGATGTAGAACCTAGTCTCAAAACAAGCACTCAGGAAATACTATGAACTTTCAATTGTCAAAATCCCGGATCTCAAGTCTCACTAGTGACCAGTAAGAAACCTTGCATGTTGTTATGGGTACAAAATTTTTTCCTTAAGAAACATTATCATTAATTTTTAAATCAGTCTTTCATGTGGGTTTCAAATATTCATTTATCTCTATGTACATAACTTTGCTTGGAGGTGGCATTGTGAATGGAAATAAATCAATCGATAAAGACACGATTTTAAAAACAATTATTGGTGAATCATAAAATTTATATTTTATTATAAATTTTATGTAATTTATATTAACATTATTAAAAAATAGCAATTCAAGTAATTTAAAAAATATATTTCTTAAAAAACTAAACATATAATTTAGTAATATGTATATTGCATTTATGATATGAGAATAAAACATATACAAAATTTTCAAATTGATTTCAGCATTGATCTTCTTTATATAATTAATTATTAATGATCATTATAATTTGTTATTCTATAATATTGTTATACTACCTTATGTTAACTAAACATTTAATTTTCTCTTTTTTCCTTTTTATATTTCCTTATTCCTTTTAACATTTGTTTACTGTCTCTTTTTTTTATCTTTTTTGTGTCATTCTTTTTCCCTTTTTCTTTTATGTTATTCTCTCTTGGCCCGCCCGCAATGAGCCAAATCTAGCCCCTTTCAAAGCTGGAGCCCAAGGAAGGGTGGGGGGTTTGGGGACCCAGGCAGTCAACCTTCTCTTCTCTGTTTCTCTTCCTGCATCTCTTTCTCTCCTTTACGGTCCTCTATTTGGCATGTTGTCTTCCTCTCTCCCCTCACCTCTGATATTCTGCATGTCATGCTTTCACCCAAAATGCCTATTCTGAGTTTGGTTGTGAAACGTCAAAATTGGCAAATTAGTTTTAAGAATTCTGGATGCATAGCAGACAGGTGGGGCATGGTGTGGTTGGGACTCAGTTTTTCATATTTGTATGCCACAATTCTCAATATCTCAATTATTAAAAGATACCTCAAAAGTTTGTCAAAAACCTATTTATATGTGCTTCATAGACTATAAATTAAGCCCGTGAAAATAAATTAAATGAAGGCCTACAATATATGCACAAATAACCAAGATACTCTTTCCTGAATTTGTGTTTCAAGCAAGTGTTCCTAAAAATATATACAATGATCTCCATCACCTGGGCATTTGTGTGCACTAGGAAAGCAAATAATTCTGGCATTATTAATATTGTTTCAAAATAAATGTATTCATTCGTTAATGAAACCCTCTTTAAAAGGCTTCTGTTGCAAACATTAAAATCTCTAGGAGCCTGTACTTTTTCATTGAAGGAGCCTTTGTTTACTCTTTGAAATTCCCTTTAAATATTAAACTACTGGCTAACATATTATTTATATGACAGTTGAGTGAGCAGGAAGATCTTATTGTTTGGATGCGAACTGCTGCTCTGCCAACTTTTAGGAAGTTGTATGGGAAGATAGAACGGGATCTCCAACCGAATGAACTCATACAGGTTACGTTGGAGAACAATTACAACACATATAGTTTTAATGGCAAGAAGAAACTTGTTCTTTCGACTACTAGCTGGCTTGGTGGAAAAAACGACTTTCTTGGCATTGCTTATCTCACTGTTGGTGGGCTGTGCTTCTTTTTGGCTTTGTCTTTCACTGTTGTGTATCTGGTCAAGCCAAGGTAAACTCTCATTACTTTCATTGTGTTCATGCTACACAGCCTCAAACAGGGTATCTAAACTAAGCTTTCACATACTATGGCAAGGTTGCTGTTATGTTTACCAACTTGTGATGGGGGAAATCTAATTAGGCAAATCAAAATTTCACATTCTGCTGTCTTAGACTACACATAGAGGTTAGATGAGGATAAATCAGCTGGTGTTAAGGAAAATTACCTTTTAACCCCATGACTTCTACCCACATTTAGTTGTGAATCATTTAGGCATGGGCTAATTTGGCTCCTTGTTGCGTGAAGGGGTGAATATCTCAAGTGTTCAGTTTTTTCTTGGATTTCTGTCTGGTTACCAGTGTCTTGGCCTTTGTGACTGCAGAAAGTAGGTTACATCAATCTAATGATTCTAGTTTTATAGATGGTATGCCTGCTACCTTTTTTCTTGGATGAGGGTTGGGTGGGGGGTGGGGTGGGGTGAAGGGGTTAGATCTATTGTTATCTGCAGAAGAAACCTCTACTTATCTCTATATGTATATAATTTACTGGACATAGGGTTGTACCTTTTTATGAATTATTATATTGGTTTGTTGCAACTGATGTGTTGTACCACTTACCATTTCAGGCGACTTGGAGACCCATCTTATTTGTCATGGAACAGAAATCCTGGAGGGCACTAAGCAAGACTGGAAACCTCATCAGAATGGTTGATGTAATTTTGTGTTAATATTATAAATGGCTAATATATAATTTGGGATTGGCAAATATTATAGTACCATGTAATTTGAATTGTGAAACAGCTTGGCATCAGTAAATTCTATGTATAATTTCAGCAACAGCTCAATACAAGTACAAGAATTTTCATCAGCTAAGAAAACAGATTCCTCCAATGCTTTATATTTCTATGAAAATTGTAATGTCACAGTATGCGAAGCAGGATATTTGAAAGGTATGCACCCTCTGGGTAGGATGGATCAATAGGATGATCACAAGCTGCTCCACTCTGTCTTAGGACTGTGATTTTTCTCCCTGCCATCGATGCAGCACCCTGATTTCAAAGAAAAATAGGTCAAGTAAAACTTGGAATTTAAGAGCTCTGTTTTCAAAAGCAAACTTATACATTTGAACACTTTTTTTTGATTGATCATGGTTCTATGTTGGTGATCAACTGAAACAAAAGGAAGTGTATGAAAACTAGTTCTTGCTTAAATGCTTCATAGAACAAAACTACAGGATTCCTGCCCTTCCTCTTAATTCCTTTCATATTAGCTAAATTTCATAGCAACTAACTATTCTTGTAACAATTACCTAGCGAGATAGAGAAGAAGACGCCTTTAGCTGCTGGGTTGGAATGATGGGTTTTCCTTTGAACTGGCCACTTAATTGGACTAATTTGTATGCAACTTTCTTGTGTAATGATAACGATATGCACCATGATAACGATGCTACTAGTAACAACTCAAACCAATTTTCTCAATAACAATTTCTCTATATAATCTATTGGAGGCATTGTTAGGATGGTTTATACTGGTAGGGACAGTACAAGTTACAGAAAATACTTGCCTGAAGAGTACGCAAGAACATCCCACTTTGGGTCATAGCTCCTGAACAGGAACAAGTCATGAGAAGGCCACCTCTTCTTGTTATTTGCATTGCTAGTGAGTTTAAGTTTCTGTACATGCCTGATGCACTTTGGAGAACCTGGGTATTATTAGATTTTAAGAGACATAAATATAAAAGTGGGTATGTTGCAACAAGGGCAAAGGCATTAGTAAACTCACAGCATACTTTTCATACATGAGAATTGCCGGGATCTGGGTGCATGAGAAGTGTAACATGTTCATTCGTGTGAATGTGAAGTGAAGCTATAGGACATTATTATTGATTTATTCATGGAAAGACAACAAAGTTTATCTTGAAATTAACTAAAAAAGATTTATTCATTTCAAATCACCTAAGCTGCTTTAAACTGCTGCTAAACTCAAGGAGTTTTGCACGATACCAGAACAAGAAGTAGCACAACTATATAGGAGATAATTAACACGATATCAAATCATATGAATTAGACTGTCTGCATGAATGTGCATACAGATGCAGAGCACGTAAAATTTCTTCACCTTGGAACAAGTCAGTTTCCAAAGTTACCCATGAGAAGTTTAGATTGTGCTAAATGTTAAATACATTGTTTAATACCTTTCTGCTTGGGGCTAATTTTGGAGGATCAATAATAACTATATCCCAGGATTCATTTCTAGAAAGAGCACCCTTCATAAATTCATTTGCATCTTCTCTCAAAAATGAAATCTTTTCAGGGTCCAGATAGTTAAGAGCAATATTTTCTCTGGCTATCTCTAATGCGGGCAATGATGTGTCAACACCTGATAGAATATAAGGCAGGATCACATAAATAGTCCCTGAAAATATCTACAATCATTCAGAAAAAGATTTTAAGTTTTCTTGCTTAAATGAGCTTTATGAGGAGATACTTAATATTGAATACAACTTTAGGTCAAGAGGGATCTGCTGGCTCATTCAGAAATTTCAAAAGTTGAAGAAGTTACCAGCTTTCCTCATAAAAAAGTTCAACCACAAATTTTGATCTCAATAAGGAATGAGGCAACTCAATTCAACTTAACTAAACTTTAATTCCCAACCAGCTACAAGAATCTTCTTCCACGACTCCTAGTTTATTGCCACATTCTTTAACATGTTCAGAAATTCAGCTATTTGGCAAAGAAAAGAGGCAAAAGCTAGGTCTATGATCAAATACTGATATTACAAGAAACATAAAATACAAAATTTGAAGTAGGTAAGGGAAATGACCAAATTTGGATAAGAAATCACATTCCCACCTGTAATGAATCCACTAATACAAGGTTCTGATAGTTCTGCTTTACAAATTTTCACATAAAGTGACCTTTGGCTATTATTAGTCTGTTTTCTAGAAAATCCTTGACAAATTAATTTCAAAATCTATGCATGTTTCATTATGTACAAGCCAGTAATTGCCCCTTTAATTTTTGGGTTATTACAAATATGCATTTGCACAAGGCATGTATGACAACTCTATATTAGCCAAAATTATTAGCAATACAAGTAGGCATTTTGCAAAGTATAAATAAAAATTTTAGCAGTTAAATACCAGTAATACTCGTGGCACCTCCTTTTGCTGCGTTTAGAGCAAAACCACCACCGTAGCAGCAAATATCTAGAACTTTCCGACCATGTGAAATTGTTGATAAGAATTTACGATTTTCACGCTGATCAGCATAAAATCCTGTCTTCTGACCCTCCAATGAGATTGAATAAGAAATCCCATTTTCCAGAACCTGCCATATAGAAGTAGCATGACACCTCATAAGATGCATGTTAAACAATGGCATAAAAGAAAAAAGTCACAAACATAAAGCAGATTCTGTAAAAAGCATTTCAAAGACCCCAAGTAAAAGGGTGATCACAGTCACTTATCAAGCAAAATGGCATTTCATCAATTGGGAAAGAATGAAATCTAATATTTCTCTTCATTTAATAAATGAGATACGATCCTGGAGGGATAATCCTCAAACTTCAAGCTCAGACTTTATAGATTTCAATTGATATGGATAAAGAATGTGCATCAGAACCCTTTCAACATGTTCAGTGTGCAATATTTCAAGGGCTTCCTACCTTTGTTCTTTGGGGACAAGTGGATGGATGCAACTCTTTCAGATCTGATGCATCCATTCCTTCTTCTTTTAAAATTTCAATAGAGGGTCTCCAGTGTATATGATTAATTTCATCAATGCTACTGATGCATGCTTCTACTTGTGATTTGTACTTCTCAACCCAAGCAGCAGATGACGCTACTACTGCTAAATCTCCAAAGACATCGACAATTAATCCTGACAATCTACAGTGAAGCAGTAACATCCAATTTGCAAATAAGAAAATAAGCATCCAGAAACAGTTTGGTTGGAATCAGAAATGGATTATGAGAAATAGTGGCTGGCCCTCAGACATACAGAGAAACAAACTGTGGACCATTTAATGCGTTTTATAATTTTCTTCTTCTTTCTTCTTTTTTTTTTCTTTTTTCTGTTTCTTGTTTCTTGTTTCTTATTGGTGCAGCATCATAGTTTTGATACCAGTGGGATATCTCATTTCCCCTTTTAATAGCTTTCTAATAAAACAGAAATCAATAATCTAGCTGTCTAAAAAAATACATTGATTTACTTATAAGCCCCATAACCTGTTTCCCAATCCCACTATGCTATCTTTTTCTTGAAATTTCATTTGAATTGAAGAAAGGGAGAACCTGAGTTCACCACTTACAACAATTTTGCAAGGTTATGCCCCAACAACCAGGGGTATACCATTACAAAATTCTCTCCTTGTCGAATTCCCTGTACACTTTCAGAAAGGAAACCACCCTAAACACCCTAAAATCCCACTATGCTATCTATCCAACTAACCAGCTTGTAAATCCAACTAAGAGAAAACTTATTTGTGCATATATCTGTTTGTTTGTGATGAACATCATTTGATCAAATGCCATTCCCTTCTAAATCTTGAATCAACGAGTATAATTCATGATTACAGTTACCTGTCTCCTTCACTATTGACAAGACGGTATGCATTCGTAGTGGCTGAAGGAAGACCTAATCCTCGACGTAACTCTATAGCTGCATTGATTCTAGTTTCAAGCAGCTTCTCCATGTCCAGTGCACAAGAAGGATCTCTGTGTGGCATAATTTAAGGAGGTTAATTGCCTTGTGGAGTAAGTTAAACCAACTGCAAGACCCTGCCCTTCTTTGAATAACTACCTTGTTGCTTCCTCTTCTAGCTGCATGAGCCGAACGCAGAACATAGAAACTGAATTATACAGGCCCCATCCAATAGGTGTTTCTGTCCCATCAGCTACCAGCACAATATCTCCAGTCTTAGGTGGCGGTCTACCAATTATTCTATCAACTGCTCTGCTGTAAACCATTGGGCTTCCATTTTTAAACAGTTGTGTCTTCCCCTTCTTCAGAACAACCTTTGCAACCCCTATCAAAGCCAAAATAATTACAATAAGATTAAGTAATTTAAAATCAATCGACTAACCCTAAGCATGAGTTCTTTATGTGTCAGTTTTCTCAAGTAAGGCAGAGCATAACAATGAGACAGCAATCCAGCACATGACACAGGAATCTAATGCAGATTGGACATCATTAAAGAATGTCAGAAACACTTTCGTGAAACTTTTCTGATATTACATAAGCTTAAATATAAGGAGGGACAAAGCCCAATTACCAAGAAAATGAAAATAGACTAACCACAACCCTTCTAATCTCTTTAAACTACATAAATGATCTTCTAATATTCGTATAAGCTAACACATTCCTTTGAGTAAATTCTAAGGGCATATGGTGAAGAGAGAAAGGTTAGAGAGGCATGCCCTGAAATGTTTCATTGTCATTAAATTGCTCCATTTTGGTTTCCAGTTCCTTCCATCGTCCTAAAATGATGGATTTAGGATGAAAATGTTATTGATGACAAATTGACACAATTTAATCTAACCACCATTTTACCCTAGAAAGAATCAAGAAGGAAAGCGATAACATTATAATAGTGGTAAAGAAAAGAATGTTTGATGAGCTTATAACCTGCTTTACTGTTTCTCTGGCTTTAATATCACTTACAAGCAATCAGAACTGACTGAACAATCCTCACTGACCATTCTATCTTGTTGAAAGAAATGTCTTGTTGGAACTGACGTGTTGATAACCATGGCCATTCCCCACAATGGGCCCTAATCAATATGATGGATTTCTAAGAAAATAAAGCAAAGATGCATGAACGAGGCAAGTCATTTTCCACATTACATCTAAACATCCCAATACGGTTTTGAACACGTAGAAATCAGCCGTTACTCCTCTCTTTCTCCCAAATTTAAAAAAGCTTATGAAATATTTAAAAAAAGATTGCATCTTTAATTAAAACAAGAAGCCAAATTTCCAGAGAAAGCGGTTACAGCAAAATTGAAATATAACTTTGCATAGAAAAGCAATGCGCAGACTTGTGTATCTGAAGAAACCCATTTGAGAAGCGTGACCTAACGACCTTTGGGTTGAGAAGAAGCAACACGCTGAAGGATAGAGGTGGAGGAGGAGGAGGAGGGTGCTGGCGGTGGCAGGCGAGAAAAAGAGAGTGACTTGATAAGGCGGGCTTGAAGCTGCCGCATGTTTAACAATCCTGGAGCCTGGAGGGCTTGGTTTGGATGTTACTTTTCAGCTTAGCGGGTGATTCCGTCCACCCTGTTTCATGTTCTGTTTGGACGGCCGAATGAATGTAAAGCGCAATGATTTATAGAGTTTGATTGGCTTACATAAGGTATTCAGTCTTAATTCCGTTTCAAACGGAATTGCTATCATCTATCCTATACAAATAGCAAATATCAACATCCCATTGTCACGTGGGGGTTCTCTAGACTATCCAACCGTACGACTTTGGGCTCACCCTTAACTCGACCTTTGAATCCAAGTCAGCTTATGGATGCTTAGCAGTTGATTTCTTAAGGCCACTAGGACCAAGAGCACACAATAATGCAAAGATGCAATGCAACTTACCAACCCACACGCAAGGCCTCAACCCCTAGTGCACCCTCGCACACTCATCCAGCACAATCAGCACACACGCCTAGCACAAGGCTTTCGATTGGCAAGCTCACAGCACCCTCACAAGCACTCTGGACAATGCACGCGCACACAAACAAGCAGAAAATGGCCTTGGCTAGCAAATACACAAGTAAAAGATTGAAATGAGAAGAGTGGAAAAGAGAACTAGGGAGTTTGAGAGTGAAATAGAGTGTATTTCATTAATTGTCTACTGTATAAAATTTACAAGAGGTATTTATAGTGTGTTTTCCCTCCAAAAATTCTCTTCAAAGCCAAATTAGCTGATAAGATAGCTTTTGGCGAAAAAACTGTACATTTTGGGTAATTTTGGGCTGTTCAAGCAATACAGGTGCTACAGTAGCGGGCTTGAGTGTCTGGGCTAGGCACAGGCAGGCTGCTTGGGAGTTGGGTGCCTAGGCTAGTTTGGGCTGCACATAGGCTGTCTATCTAAGGCTTTGCAAGCTAGCTCGCCTAGGGGCTTGTGTTCTGCACCCCTGCTAGTAGCTTGCTCCTGTCTAGTACACCCTAGTGGGGGTTCTCTCCCAGCAATGTTCCCTATGTACCGGCACTCCGCCACACCTCCGGGCCTCCTCTACAGTTCTGAACCGTGCTTTGTGATACCCTTCCCCACCTAAGCTAGTAGCGTCCTCGCTGCCATGTGGAAGACGTCTATCCGATCTTGGAACTGCCATAGGTCCTCCACGGACTCCCAACTAGCTTCACTCTTAGGTAGTCCCTTTCATCTCACTAGGTACTGATGTTGGGGCATGTGGTGCTGTCACCTTAGTACCCTATCTGCCAACACTTCCTCCACTTCTCTGTTGTATGCTGCTCGAACACCTAATGAAGCCCTGCGGCTCACCCCTCGGCTAGGATCACCCTCATCCCTGTGATAGGGCTTTAACATGCTCACATGGAACACCGGGTGCACCTTTGGCTTGGGCGGCATGTCCAGCTTGTACGCTACTTGGCCGATCCTCTTAACCATTTGATATGGCCCCTCGTACCTCCGAACAAGGCCTTTATGCAAGCCCTGTGTTCTTCAAGACCAAGTGTAGCTTCACCATCACCATGTCCCCCTCGTTGAAATGAGCCTCACGTTTAGTCTGGTCAGCCCACTTTTTGGCCTTCTTGGCAACCTTGTGGAGACATGCCCGTGCCAAGTCCCGCTACTCCACCCAACTCTTGGCAGTTTTGTAGGCGGCTGGCACGAAACCTGTGTAGCTAGTGGCAATGGTGCTGGGAGTGCACCTTTGGTGCCCCATCACTATCTCGAATGGGCTCTGGCTAATGGACTCACTCTGCTGCAGGTTGTGGGAGAATTGGACCATGTCGAGTCACCTCCGCCAGTCTGTCTGTGTGTAGCGCACAAAGTGTCGCAAGTAGAGTTCTAGCAACGCACTCACCGGCTCGGTCTGCTTGTTAGTCTGTGGGTGGTTGCTAGTGGTGAAGCATAGCTCCGACCACAGCAGTTGGAACAACTCAATCCAGAATTTCCTAGTGAAGCGACCATCTTGGTCACTAATTATAGCTTGTGGCATGCCCTAATACTTTACCACATGTTTGAAGAATAGCTTGGCCGCTTTCTTTGCCGAACACTCTTTAGTGGCTGGTATGAAGATGGCATACTTGAAGAATCTGTCTACCACCACCATGATACTGCCAAACCCATCAGCCTTGGGTAGCCCCATGATAAAGTCTAGGCTCACGCTGTCCCACAGCTTATCTGGATCGGTAGTGGGTTAAGTAGCCCCTTCAGCCTTTGTTGCTCTATTTTATCTTGTTGGCACACCAAGCACGTCCAGACATAGCCCTCGACATCATCTTCCAACCGAGGCCAATAATAGTTTGCACCAAGCAATGCTAGAGTCCGATGCACCCCCTAGTGCCCCGATCATCGACTATCGTGGCATTCTTTCAATAGCATATTTCGCAAGCCCCCATGCTGCGGCACATACAGCCTGTTACTCTTGGTGTACACTAGCCCATCGCTATCCCAAAACCACCTAGTCTTTCCTACTTTGGCATGCTCTAGGATGGATTACGTAGTGGGGTCTTATGCCATGCTCTCTCTAATGTGTGGCAGCAGCTCTAGCCGCACCTCACTGATGGCCGCTAGCGTGACATTTCTGCTTAGCTCGTCAACCACTAAGTTAGCCCGGCCTGGCTTATACTCAAGCTCATAGTCGAATTTCGCTAGAAAATCTTACCACATAGCCTGCTTTGAGCTCAATTTCTTCTGGCTTTGGGAATATGATGTGGCCACGTTGTCCGTTCATACCACAAACTTAGCCCTCAGTAAGTAATGTCGCCAAGTGCGCAGGCAATGAACCATAGCAGTCATCTCTTTCTCCTGCACCGTGTACCGCCACTCGGTGTCATTCAACTTGCTACTCTTATAGGCAATCGGGTGCTCGAACTGCATCAACACCCCACCGATGGCAAAATCACTAGCATTTGTGTGCACTTCATAGGGCAGAATGTGGTTCGGTAGTGCTAGGACTGGTTGTTCGCACACTGCTTACTTTAGTCGCTGAAATACCGCTTGGCTCACTGCATCCCACGCCCACACTTTGGTTTTTTTCAACATATCGGTGAGTGGCGCGATGATGGCAAAATACCCCTCAATGAATCTGCGATAATAGTTGGCCAGCCCTAAGAAAGATCGCAACTCCTTTACCTTGGTGGGCAACTCTCACTTTCGGATAGCATTGACTTTAGAAGGATCCATTCAAATTTTACCATCTCCCACAATATGCCCTAAAAATGCCATCTCGTGCAACCTAAAGCAGCATTTTTCTTTCTTCACATATAGCTCATGCTGCCTTAAATCCTCAAAGACTCGCCTTAGATGCTTTATATGCTTATGCAAGGTGTGGCTATACACTACAATGTCATTAAGGTATACCACAACAAATTTCTCAAGAAAGGGCTGTAATACCTTGTTCATTAACGTGCAGAAGGTTGCGGGTGCATTGGTCAATTCGAATGGCATAACCAAGAATTCATACGATCCATACCGAGAGACACACACTGTCTTGGCTATGTCCCCTGTTACTAGTAAGACTTGATAATAGCCCGATTGTAAATCCAACTTCGAAAACCAGTGTGCACTACCTAGCTAGTCGAATAGATCCACAATGAAGGGAATTGGGTACTTGTTTTTCACTGTCAGCTTGTTTAACACCCGATAATTGATGCATAATCTTAGTGAGCCATCATACTTCTTTTGAAATAAGACTGGGGCACCGAATGGAGACTTAAATGGCCTAATAAACCTGGCATCAATGAGCTGCCCTAATTGTTTCCTCAACTCTGCCAACTCGGGAGGGGCCATCTGATAGGGCATTCTCACTAGTGGTTGTGCCCTTGGCACTAGCTCAATGTGATGGTCCACCTCAAGGGTGGGCAGCAATCGACTCGGCAATTGGGGAGGCATCACATTGTGGAACTCTTCTAACACTTTTAGCATCTCAACTGAAGCCTCACTACACTACCAGGGGTGTCCTCTAAGCTCAGTACGACGAACAAAGGTCTGCTCGCCCTTGTGCACACCCTTGGCTAGCTGTATGGCGGACAGGGTTTTAGTCGGCTGGGCTGCCCCAATTTAACCGGCACCATGCATTGCCGCTTTGGGTCTAGAATGCACAGACAATCACTGTGTGGAATAGGTATGGCTTGAATCCGTTCCAAGAATTCGAGCCCTACAACTACCTCATAATCATCCATGGGGATCACCTCAATATCTTTCGCCCCATGCCATTACCTTAGTTGTACATCCACCTCATTGGCAATGCCTTTTGTGCGCACCCGTTTAGAGTTAATGGTCTTCACCCATCCGCCAGCATTATCCGTTTTGATGCCCAACTTAGCAGCAGCTTGCTCAGACACAAATAAGTCAGACGCGTCCGTGTCCACCAAGGCTTCTACTTACTGGCCCGCCACAAGCAAGTCTGCATACATGAGCCCCTTGGCTCGTTTACCCGCCTTGTTTACTGCCCTTAACAACATTGAGCCCAACTTTACTGTCTCGATCGTTTACTGCTCCCCTTCCGAAGAAATTGCCACTAACTTGGATTGCTTAGGGTAGTATCTCACCCAATGAGGTCCATCACATAAGAAATAGTTCTTGGGTTTGTCCTCTTTGTTGCCGGAAGGCTTCCCCTTCCATGTGGACTTGCTTTTCCACTTTAACTATGGCTTGCCATCACCACTGTTCTTGTCTTGAGGCTGTTTGCCCTTGTCTGCTTAGCCCTTGCCCTTATCCTTTGGCTTGGCTAGTGTCGCTTTATCTTTATCTGAGTGAGAGTAGTCAATCAAGCTCTCGGTCATTTCCATGGCATGCGTGAGGTCTTGCACACACCTACGCTGCAGCTCTTGCTTAGCCCACGGCTTCAAGCTGTCCATGAAGGTGAAGAAGGCCTCCCTTTCCCCCAAATCTCCCACTTGCAAGGCCAGCTCACTAAATTCCCGAACATATTTTCGAACATCACCTTTTTGGACCAACAGGCTCAGCTTTCCCCTCGCCTCATCCATGGCATACTCGGGGTAGAACTGCTTGCGTAGCTTGCACTGAAATTAGCCTAAGTGTGTACCGGCATTTCCCAGAGCCTATCGTCACACCAGTGCCTCCACCACAGCAGCACGGTGTCTCCCAAGTACATGGATGCCACGATAATCTGACGGTCATCTGTATTAATCTCGGTTGCCTTGAAGTATTGTTCTAGCCTCATAAGAAATTATTGATTTCCTTGGCATCTCTCCTGCCATGGAATTCTTTGGGCTTTGACACTTTAAGCCTCACCTTGGGACGGGCAGCAGCCTCATGGCCACCATTGGCTCTTGTCGCGAGGACTTTCGCTCTCAATTCCTCCAGTTCACGCCGTAAGATGTCCACCACGCTCTCTAGTTGAGAGTTCCGTTCAGCCACATTCTTAAGTGTCTCCCGCACCATTCTTGAACCTCGTTCTTAAACTCTTCCTTCTAGCCATTGAGCTCTTCTAAGTGCTCTTCTTGCACATCTAGGTGATCCCTCATCTTGCCTACTATCACTTCCACCCTAAACAGCTTTGTGTCTAGAAAGGATATGAGGTATCGGGAAAAAGATTTCCTTCTTCGGCTGGCATGGGTTTCTCTACCCTTGAGCAATGGTTCTGGCAAACTAGACCCACTGGTCATCATCCTTACCACTCAATCACCTCTTGTGAAGCTTGCAAATTACCGCTAGCAACTAGCCATAAACTGCTCGTAAATTGTCCCAACAATATTGTCTGGCTCGCAATTAACCCAGCAACACTACCTGGCTCGCAAACTGACCTAGCAACATTGCTTGGCTCACAAACTGTCCCAGCACGTTGCTTGGCTCGCAGTTGATGGCTTTGATACCATCTGTCACGTGGGGGTTCTTTAGACTCCCTAACCATGCGACCTTAGGCTCGCCCTTAGCTCGGCATCTGAACCCAAGTCAGCTTATGGATGCCTAGCAGCTGATTTCTCAAGGCCACTAGGACCAAGAGCACATAATAATGCAAAGATGCAATGCAACTTACCAACCCACACGCAAGGCCTTAGCCCCTTTAGTGCACCCCCGCACACTCACACAGCACAGGTAGCACACATGCCCAGCACAGGGCTTTCAGTTGGCAAGCTCACAGCACCCTCACAAGCACTTTGGACAGTGCACGCACATACAAACAAGCAGAAAATGGCCTTGGCCAGCAAATACACAAGTAGAAGATTGAAGTGAGAAGAGTGGAAGAGAGAACTAGAGAGTTTGAGAGTGAAATAAAGTGTATTTCATTAATTGTCTATTGTACAAAATTTACAAGAGGTATTTATAGTGTGTTTTCCCTCCAAAAATTCTCTTCAAAGCCAAATTAGCTGAAAAGACAGCTTTTGGAGAGAAACTGTACATTTTGGGCAATTTTGGGTGGTTTAGGTAGTACAGGTGCTACAGTAGCGGGCTGAAGTGTCTAGGTTACGCACAGGCAGGTTGCTTGGGTGCTAGGTGCGAGGGCTGGTTTTGATCGCAAGCAGGCTGTCTGTCTAGGGATGTGCGGGCTAGCTCATCCAGGGGCCTGTGTTTTGCGCCCTTGCCATCAGCTTACTCCTGTCTAGCACACCCTGTGGGGGTTCTCTCCCAGCAATGTTCCCCATGTACCGGCACTCCGTCACACCTCCGGGCCTCCTCTACGATTCTGAACTACGCTCCGTGATACCATCCCTTGGTACAAGCTCTTTCAAGCTTCATGGATTAATAGAGTTCAAATCATTATGAATACAAATAACCTTACTTATTAACTCTATCATATAAAAATTTTAATAATTAATTATTCATATTTTCATAATAAATAAGTTAATATTTTAATAATAAAAAATAAAATGAAAGCAGAATAGAACTTCATACAAATTCAGGTTCAAAATTGGAGAGATCAAAGCCCATAAATTGAAGGTCTCAATGACCTGAGTTGTCATTAAAAGCTCAAAATATGTGCTGTCCAAAACACCCAAATCTAAAAATTAATGAGCACCACCCACTCCACTAATGTCTGAATCAGAGTCGGATCCAAACATCAGGATTGCACTGCAGCCTCAAATTATTGCTACTATGACAGTCAAACAATATCTCTTATCCGAATCCAAGCCTTTTTACCAGCAGTTCAGATTGTTGTCCTGATTTAACATATTCTCACCCTCAATTTCATGATAGCATCACCGCTACTAAACTCCATTCCTATCCAGAACCCAATAGAAACCAAGCTAAACACAAATTCCTTTCACACCCCAACTCTTATCAATTCAAACCACCATTCAGTCTATAATCAGGATAACGTTTCTCATCCAACGGAAGTTGCAAGTTCCCATATTTAAAAATAAATCTAACAAAATAGGATCCTTTGCAAGTTCTACTGTCTATCCAATTATATATATATATATATATATATATATATATATAATATATATAATATATATATATATGGATATAAGTATCACATTTTGTACCACAATCATTAATTAAATCCAAAAAACTGAACCAGTTCCTCCTCTTTTCCAACTCCCTTTTTAGCTAATAAATCCACATCATCATTGTGTCACGTGGTGGTTTTTTAGACCACTCAACGTGTAACCTTGGACTCACCCTTAACTCGATTTCGGAATCCAAGTCAGTCTAAGATATGCCTACCAGCCAATTTTCAAGGGCATAAGAACCCTAAAGCACTTAATATATGATATGAAATGCAAGTAGACACACACAATCACAAGGCCTTAGGCCAGTAAGCACACAACACCCACACAAGCAAGCAGCAGAAGATTCAAGGGAGAAGTAGATGAGTGTGTGCTTGAGAGAATTTACGAGTGAAAAATACGTATTAAAAGAGTTAACATTACAAGGGGTATTTATAGCCGAAAGTCCCCTTAAGATTCAAATAGGCTATGCAAGACAGTTTTGGGCAAGATTCCCCCCCCAGTTTGAATTCAAATAGTTCAGCCTGTTACAAGTGCTATAGTGGTGTCTCGATTTTGCATCTATGGCAAATTGGTGCATCTAGCCCACTCACAAGCAGGTTGCCTTAGTGCTTGGTGAGCTAGCTCGATGGTGTATGAGTTGGTTCACCCATTGTCTCGCTACTTAGTATGCCCTATCTCAACAATGTGTGGGCTAGCTTGATTGCTATCTTGTCACTTAATGCACCTTACCGCAACAATATATCAGGTTGGCTTGCCTAAGCACTAGTGCTGTTTGCCCTTTTTGTGCAGCCTATTTATGCGTCATGCTACCAATGGGGGGTTCTCTCCCAACAATATTACCCCACAAGTCGACACTCCGAGACACCCTAGAGCCCCTTTTAACGCCTTGAACTACTAGTCGTGACACCCTTCCCCACTTGATTTGGTAGCGTCCTCGCTGTTGTGTGGAAGCATCAATCTGATCTTAAAACTGCCATAAGTTTTCCTCAAGCTCCTAGTTAGTTTCACTTTGAGGCAACCCCTTCCATTTCATAAGGTACTGATGTTGGGGCATTTCGTGTTGTCGTATGAGTACCCTATCAGCCAACACCTTCTCCAACGCTCTTTCATATGTTGCCCTGACACCCAATGGAGCTTTGTGGCCTACCCTTTTACTAGGGTCTCCCTTATTACCATGGTAAGGTTTTAGCATGCTAATGTGGAATATCGGGTGCACCTTAGGCTTGGTAGCATGTCCAATTTGTAAGCCATTTTGCCTATTCTCTTAACCACCTAATACAACCCCTCATACCTTCCAACAAGGTCTTTATGTAGGCCCTTGTTCTTCAAAACCAAATGCAGTTTCACCATTACCATGTCCCTTTCACTAAAATGAACTTCCCTTCTAGTTTAATATGCCCACTTCTTTGCCCTCTTAGGAGCCTTGTGAAGGTAAGTTTGGGCCAAATCACGCTGTTTTTTCTAACTTTTGGTGATCTTGTAGGCAACTAGTGTTGGACTAGAATAACCCACTACAATGGTGCTGGTGGTGTGAAAGTGCTGCCCAATCAAGATCTTAAATGGATTTCGGCCAGTGGACTCATTATGTTGTAGGTTATGAGAGAACTGGGCCATGTTTAGCCACCTCGGCCAGTTTGTCTGTGTGCCTCGCATAAGGTGCCTCAAATAAAGCTCCAACAATGCATTCACTTGTTCAGTCTACCAATTGGTTTATGGGTGGGTGTTGCTGGAAAAGCATAACTTTGAACCCAGCAGTTTAAACAACTCTATCGAAAACTTCAGAAATAGTCAAACAGCCTCTTCGACAAAATATTCTCTGATAGTAGGTCTAAATGTGGCATATTTAGAGAATCTGTCCACAACCACCATAATACTGCTGAACCCATTAGTCTTAGGCAAACCCATAATGAAGTCCATACTGACACTGTCCCAAGGTTTATCTATTATTGACAATGGGTTGAGCAGTGCCCTAGGTCTTTGTTTTTCAACCTTGTCCTGCTAACACATTAAATAGTCTCGAATATATCCTTCAATATCCTCAACCATTCTAGGTCAGTAATACTTGTCACTTGGTAGTGCTAGGGTTTGGTTTACCCTTGGATGTTCTGCCCAAAAACTATCATGGCCCTCTTTCATCAGTAGCTTTCGTAGTCCCCTATGTTGTGGCACATAGAGCTTATTGCCCTTGGCATACACTAGCCCATCACTCACCCAAAACCATCTGGTCTTGCCTACCTTGGCATGCTCTAATATGGACTATGCCGTAAGGTCATGTGTCATTTCTTCTTGTATAGGTGATAGCAGCTTTACTTGTACCTCATTAATTACAGCTAATATGGCCTTACGGCTCAGTGCATCGACCACCAAGTTAGCCCTCCCCGGCTTGTATTTCAACATATACTCAAATTTTACCAGGAAGTCCTACCATCTACCTTGCTTTGAGCTGAGCTTTTTTTGGCTCTAGAAGTATGACGTGGCCACATTATCCGTTCGGACTACAAATTAAGCTCTTAGTAGGTAATGCCTCCATGTTTGTAATTAGTGGACCATAACAAACATTTCTTTCTCTTGAACTATATACCTCCGCTGGTATCATTAAGCTTTCTGCCCTCATAAGTAATAAGATGTTAAGCTTGCATCAGTACCCTTCTAATAGCAAAGTCACTTGCTTCTGTATGCACCTTATATGGTAGTGTATGGTCAAGCAGTCCTAGCATCGGTTGCTTGCACACTGCCCCATTTTAGCCGATCGAATGCTTGCTGGCACATTGGATCCTTAGCCCAAACCTTGCCTTTCTTCAACATGTTCATAAGTGGTGTAGCAATGACCGAGTACCCCTCAATGATCTTTCTATAATTATTGGCCAATCTTAAGGAAAACCTCAACTCTTTCACCTGGGTAGACGGCTCCTACTCTTGGATAGCACTAACCTTGGACAAGTCCATTTGGATCTTCCCATCCCTAATAATGTGCCTTAGGAATGACATTTCATGCAACCTAAAATAACACTGCTCCTTTTTGATATACAGGTATGTTCCCATCTCTAATCCTAGATTAATTGTAACCTGATTGTAGGTCAATCTTGGAGAAACATTTGGCCCCTTACAACTAATCAAACAAATCATCAATACATGGGACAGGATGCTTATTCTTAATGGTCACTTTGTTCAATTGTCTATAGTCGATACAAAGTCTTATTGAACCATTTTTTTCTTCACAAACAATATTGGTGCACCCCATGGTCAGACATTAAGGCATATGAAACCCTTGTCTAGCAAATCCTCCAATTGATACTTAAGTCCTTAAGCTCTGTTAGTGCCATCCAGTAAGGTGGTATATATATTGGGTTGGCATCTTGTTCTAAGTCTATACAAAACTCTATTTCCTTTTTTGGAGGTAATTCAAGTAACTCCTCGAGAAACACATCAACATAGGCTCCCACAATTGGCACATCTACCATATTACCCACTTCTACTTGGGTATCTAAAACCATTTCCAAAAATCTTTGGCATCCGTGTCTCGTCAAATGAATAGTAGTCATGGCCGAAATAATACTACTCAATGCCAGGCTATGATTTCCTTATATATAAAAGGATGACTTTCCAAAGTAGTCAAACCTAAATCTTTTGTGGTTACAATCTACAATAGCATAGTTGGGAGATAATCAATCCATCCTAAGGATCATGTCAAACTCTAGCATGTCCATCAATACCAAGTTTGCTTAAGTGTTCTTTTCTTTAACTAAGACAACACAAGCTATATACTCGTATTTGGCTACAAATAATTCTTTCAAGGGTATGGAAAATACCAAATCTTGTTTCCTCTTGCAGTGCTTTATACCAAAATTAGATGCAAAATATAGGAAAAGAAATGAATATGTAGCACCAAGATCATATAACACACGTGTATCAATAAAACAGATGGGTAGAATACCTTAAACAATTGCATTGGATGTTTGTGCATCCTATGGGGTCAATGCATAAACTTTGGCCTATCTTTGACCATCCATACCCTAAGCTTCAAACCCTAGTGTTCGACCTTGAGAAGCATTAGCAACACATCTACCTTTAAAACTTTTGGCCTCTCTGATAAGCTATGTAGCAATGGGAGTAAGTGCTATGGCTAGTTGGGTTGATCCCTATGACTATCTACCTTCAAGATAATTCCTAGCGAGATGTTTGGGAAAACCACAAGTATAACAAGATAGGGTCTTTTTGTCTCACTAACCTCGATGCCTTCAATTACAAGTAGGGCACAATTGAGTAAACTGATGGTCTTGCCCTAAAATCTGCTGTCTGGTTGGCCTACCATCCCTCCTATCATATTTGTTATCACCACTCCTTGAAGTATTCCCTTGATGGGAAAACTAAATGTCTCTAAGCTGTCCATGGAAAAAGATTCCTTAATACCTCTAAAATCCTTGTGGCTCTTAGTCTTGGCCCTTTTAGACCTATCTCTTCTTGCTTGAGCCTCAATAGCCTTTATCTCTATCTTTTGAGCATAGTCCATGGCTGAGGCATAGGAATCAAAGTCTTAGGAGGCCACTCCCTTAAACAAAGGCTCCACTAACCCATCCACGAATCTCTTAATCTTTATCTCTTTCGTGGAGACGAGAAATGGTGCATATCAAGCCAACTCTGTGAACTTAACATCATACTCTACTATTGTCAGCCTATTTTTTAGAAGGATTGTGACCGTCGTATAAACCTACGTGTGGATAGCCTGCTAGGCCTAAGCAAGCCTAAACCAATAATGCATGGGTTATTCATCTATCACATTCACATATATTTTCACTTAGGTTAAAAATATGCAAATAATTCATCAAAACTATCACATTTCATATAAATATTCACAAAGTTATAACAATTGTGGTCTAACATGCATCCGACACCTATGATGTTATGGTTCATCCACCATAGTCTTATCATTCATATGCACCCATATATGGGGCTACCCCGAAAATATAAGCAAGTATGAGTAAATCAACATTTATTTACATAATTAATTCATTATCAACATAACAATTCAAAGACTCGACTCAACATATTGCGGAGTGTAACAACACTAGAAAGCTAGAAGGAAGGCTTTACCTCACCTACCATGAATGAGCTGGGTTACTACTCTACAAGATGCCTAGCCAAGTAAACTACTAATCTCTAAAACAAAATAGGGGAAAATAACGAGTGAGTCACAAGGATTCCGTGCATGGATATGGTGAAGGGGACAAGCCAAAATGAACCGTGCTTTGCAAAATACATGGTAATCATATAAATCCTTTCAATTACAACAAGTTTATTTCAACATTTCCATAAATGCATTTGAAACTCAAATTGCATAAAGAGGCAATAACATATAAAGCTTCTTAGTGTAGTAAGCTCAATACAATAAATAGAAAAACGGGGTGAATTGGTATTTTAAAATTTTCTTTGTAAGCTATATATGTAAAGGGTTTTAGAAATCGAGAAACAAGCTCTTTACCACGGTTTATGTCAAAACGTGCCTTACTTGTTTTTGTGATGTGCATTCATGAATAAGCTTTATGTTCACCATGTTTTGATTTAATATTTAAACCACATGCAAAGGTTTTACGTCATGAATTCTTACAAACGGATTTATAATATTGTTGTGAATTGTTTTTAAAATGGATTTATTATAAGCTTTTGAAAACCCAATTTGGTTATAAATGGTTTTGTCAAACTAAGAGATTTGAGGGTAGGCTGAATTTCACATCGAAATAGTGTGACCCTTGTGCACTAGTGAGCTATAACTAGAGAACCTTTGGGTCACTGACTGGTTGTCAGACGTGTTTAGGCCATGGTCTATGATATATATGTGGCAAGGCCACGAGTTGATATATGTGGTTAGGCCTCGAGTTGATATACGTGGTTACGACCACATGATTTCTTTGATGTCGGTCAACATCATCTAGACTACCATGACTCTGGGAATCCGGTGAAGGGGGCCTTTTCGAATGTTATTACTTGAAAGAGGGTCCTCGGGTTGATTATCTATGATTACCTACTTGAGAGTGATATCTCTTTGGGTTTTCAAATATGTACCCTTTCGCATGGTGAGAAATACCAGTTTTTTCACAGCTCCCTTATTTATACGATGGTTTTGTGTTTAATTCCTCGAGTATGAGTTCATTTATATGCTTGTGTAGAAATCTTTTAATTGCATCAATTTTTATATATTACTTGAAATGGTTACTTTGCATCACAATTCCTTGGTATATGTGTAAGGCACAAATGTTCTAGTTGATTTTAAATTGTTTATATATTCATATGCTTTTACTATTCAAAGTTTCTATCCCTGGTTTGTTTCTCATCTACACCTTACTTACTGAGCTGATGATCACTAAGTTTGTGAGACTCACTCCAATATTCTCATTTTGCAGGGAAGTGATCAGCTACCATGCTTTTCATTGGCATATTTTGGTCCACTGTGGTGTAGGTAAAGGCATCTCCTAGTACCCTATTCCGAGTTGCTCCACTGCTAGAGGTTCTTATGCTGTCAAGAGATTTTAGGAACTTGCCATTTATTGTAAAATGTAAACATATATTTATATGATGATGAAACATACTGTATTGAGAGAATATTTGCCATTAAATGAAATTGTGATGGTTATGAGATTTCCAAGAGACATGTTATGGTTTATTAAATGGATAATTGTGGAGGCTTGCTCAAGACTTGGCGAGCTTGCTTGTGAGACTCGAGCGTCGATAACGATCGGGGAAAAAGGTCATTACAAACTATTGTACCACCCCGTACATTGGTATGGTGCCTAATATGACCTTAAGGATAAATGAAGGTCCATTGAGGCCGATGGAAGTGTTCAAGAGTGTTGCAAGGTGAAAGAAATATTTTAGAATAAAATATTTTTTATGTGATAAAATAAATAATAATATTTTATTAAAGTCAAAGTTGTGGAGTTAAAAGGTGATATAGAGCTAAATCAAGGCAAAGTAAGATGTTTTGGAGCCCTAGAAGGCCAAAGGAAAATTTTAAAATAAAATAATAATTGTTAGATAAAATAATATCGATGTCAAATTGGTTATATTACACGAAGAGCGTGTGATTTGTACAATTTGTCTAAGTGGAGGAGAGGAAGTAAGAAAAAAATTCTGAAGAAAGGAAGATTCAGTGAGGCCTACTACCTTCATTAAATTAAGAGAGAAAGAGTAAGTATATATTTGAATATTATGGTGATAGTTTGGTGGAGTATGAATTTGACATTTTATTTGGATAAGTGCAAAGGAAGAAAGATAGAAGAGAATTGAGATTAAAAGAATGATGGAAGAAACTAATTGAAAAGAATAAGATGTTGAAGGGTGGAATTGCAAATAATAAAAAGTTAAGGGGTGAAGTTGTAATTATCAAAAGTTGGAAGATCAACTTGTAATTTATGAAAAGTTTGAAAGACCAAATTGTAAAAGATGAAATGTTTGGAGGTTCAAATGGTAAAAAAGAAAAAAGTTGAAGGACCTAGTGCAATTTCACCATTTTAAGTTAAGAGAATATTTGATGTATCTATTTTTATTTTGGAAAGCAAGATGAAATTCAAGTTGGATGAAAGTTAAATGCAAATGGAAATGAAATGGAAAAGGAAACCATGGTTTGGCAAAGATAGCCCATGGTATTTAAAGAAAAAGGTGTAATCATTACACTCGATTAGATTTAATAAGAATAAAAAAGAATAAATTTTGTTGCATGAAATCGTATTGGTTTGAAGAAGGCCAAATAGGATTCAAGAGTGAAAAAATGCTTGAAGCCTTGTTGGTTCATGGGATGGCAAAGGCTATTGGAAAAGGAAATGTGCATGAAATATTATTGGGTGATAAGGTGGCGTTAAAATGAAACGCAAATGAAATAAACCAAAAGTGAATACCATGTGGACCAATGCATGAGCAAGGTAATCTAACCAAAGGATAAAAGAGTGATAAGGAATTAAAAAAAATGCTAAAAAGCTACCAAGCCTTAGGTAATTTGCCTATGAAAGAAATAGAAAGGAAATGGGAACTTTTACAAGGCCATTTCAAGCCTATTTCTTGTTATGTCCACCCATATCAAAAAGAAGGCAAACAAAGTGTGTTTGCCTTGAAAGATCTGCCCCATTTGGAAGAAAAATGAAGAAAAAATAGCTTTGTGAGGCTTCCACTTGAGAGGATAGAAAGATTTGAGAGAAAAGGAAAACTAAGTGAGGGCTCGATTTTGTGAGATTTTAGTTCACCCGTGAGCCTATTTCTCATTATCCTCTTGTCACAAAGCTTCATTGCTCCTAGAAATCCATCTTGTTTGAAGAGATATGAGTTAGTTCCCATAGTGGTCAAGAAATACGAAAGAAAAAGCTTTGGATTAAGAGGAAAAGAATATGGATGATCCACGGGTTCAACCAAGTTATGGTAAGTGGAACTTTGATTTTGGTTATAGATTTCTTAAGGAAATGAGTTGGTAATTGTGGGAAAATGTTTGTGACGACAAAGATCTACAAGGTCTGAAGGGAATAGTTGCATCCAACTAATGCTCCAACTTCCACTAATGCTCAAAGTGGAGATGTGGGGTCTCATTGGAACCTATCACACATAATAGCATCACAACCAACTCAATTGACATGAATATTATTCCAAAAGCTATTTTTTAAATCAAACTATACTAGTTATTCCTAACTAGTTTCCAATTACCATTTAACTAGTCATTTATTTGTACTTTCTAGTCACACTAGAAATAAATAAACAACCCTCAATAATAAAATAGCCCACAACTTTAATTATTGCTCATCATTAACAACTAAAAATCAAACCTAACTCACTACTCACCTCTGTGGTTTTGTAGTTGAATTCATTTTCAAAAGTTTTCTTCAAGCTATTATGAAAAGTCTCTCTTTCTCTAAAATGTCCAGCTAGTGAGAGAAAGTGTGAGGAAAGACAATTGAGGGCCCTTTAGGTGTAAAAGTGAAAGAGCATGAAAAATCCTATGAACAAGAGTATAAAAACATAGGATTTGGGGTTACCATGAGAAAATCATGGAGGTTTCAAGAGAGGCTTCCATGGAAGATGGAAAATGTGAAATGGAGAGGAGAAATGGGAAGAAGAAGAAGAAAAAGCTATTGGAAGTGAGGAGAAAGTGCTAGAAAAACTTGGATATTTATGTTATAGTTGACTAAAGTTCCACTTATTTACAAAAATGCTATTCCATAGTTGACTTTACCTTCTTCTTTCTTTTGGTTCAAACTTTTCACTATTTTGACACTAAGAAAAGGTCCATAGTAGACTGAGGGTACTCGAGTTCATGAAAACTTAGAAATTTAGACTCAAGACCTAAAATGACCATTTTACCCATATTGTAGAAATTATCATTATTTCAATTTTCTTCATTTATTTAATTATTATATACCTCATTCATTTATTTCTTAGGCCTATTTAGACCTTAATAATATTTGAACAACCCACTTCTAGGAACTCAGCAAGAAAAATGACAAGATTACTTCTAATTTGCATCATCGTGTCTAACTCCGCTACACGTCTATGAAGGTCAAAGTTTCACCTTCATCCTTAATAAAAAATATTATTATTCAATTGTTATTTCTTTGTGTGTAGAATATTTTTTCTCCAAACTATTCCTTTCACCTTTCATCACTTTTAAATGTTCTAATTAACCTTAATTGGCATCCGATAAGCTTTATTAGCCACCAAATCAAAGTACGGGGTATTACAATACCAAACTCATAGAAAAGCAATCTTTAAGTGTCACAAACAATTTTAAAACTTTAAAAATATTAAATGTTGCTTGTTGGTCTTGAATGCACAAAGTGAACTCACCTTTTTCTACATCAATTAAAACTCTAGCAATTACCAGGAATGGCCATCCAAGGATGATTGGAATTTGCCTATCTTATTCCATGTCAAGAATTATAAAATCAACTAGAAAAATAAATTAATGTACCTTAGCGAGAACATCTTCAATAATTCCCCTTGGGTAGACCTAAGAGCGATCAGCAAGTTGCAAAGTAACAGAAGTGGGTTTGCATCCCCCAAATCAAGTTTCTCAAAAATTGACCAAGGCATTAAATTTATACTTTCACCTAAATCACCTAAAGCTTTTGCAAAAAATAAATTACCAATAGTGCAATGGATTGTGAAACTACTTGAATCTTTGAGTTTTGATAGCAATTTATTGTAAAGAATTGCACTGCATTCTTCTGTAAGGGAGACAGTTTCAAACTCACCTAATTTTCTATTTTAAGAGATGATGTCCTTCAAAAATTTGACATAGCTTGGCATTTGTTTCGAAGCTTTAGCAAAAGGAATATTTATGTGTAATTTCTTTAAGACATTGATGAATTTTTGAAATTGCTTGTCAAGCTTTTGCTTTTGGAGCCTTTGGGGAAAAAAGTAGTAGAAGATGGATGACTTGAGAAGTCCCTTGATTTTTAACTTTTTAATCTTCTTTTTATTCAACTTCAATTGCTTTTCACACATTTTTTCCTCCTCATCAACATGTTCATTCACAGATTAATTGCTTTTTCATTCACCCCATCAATTTCTTTTCCACTCCTTAAAGTGATTGCTATGCATTGTTCCTTACCTTTAGGATTGATTTGTGTGTCACTTGGTAAGGCTCCTTAAGGTATATTGTTAATGAAATTTGCAAGTGGTGCAATTTGGGTCTCAAGATTTCTTAAGAAGGCTTCGTAGCTCTGAATTATAGCATTATTCTTTTATATGTATTGCATGAAAAGTTTTTTCAATTGAGACTTCTTTCAAGAATTTATGGTCTAACTTGTTGTTGAAACCTAGAGGGCATGATGGGTTTTAGATTTGAAGTCCCTGAATTGTTGTTATTCCATAAAAAGTTTTAGTGGTTCCTCTGACCAGGATTATATGTATTGGAGTGGATTATTTTGCTACCGATTAAAGTTCCCCATAAATTGAACTTATTTAGAATTGTATGGACATTGATCATTTAAGTGGCCATCTCCACACATCTTATAGACTACAAATGAATTTTGGACAACATGAACTCCTATTGTGTCAAACTTCTTAGATAGTGCAGCCACTTCTGCAGTTAAGGCGTTAAGTGCATCAATTTCATAGGCTCCAATAGCTTTTCTAGAACTAGACCTTTCTGAAGGCCATTGGTAATTATTTGAGGCCATCTCTTCTAATAGATTATAAGCATCTGCAGCATTCTTACCCATTAATGCTCCACTAGTAACAACATCAATTATTGTTTTTATTGAACCAACCAACCCATTGTAGAATGTCTGAACTTGCAAAATCAGGAATCCCATGATGTGGACATCTTCTCAGTAGTTCTTTAAATCTCTCCTAAGCTTCATACAAGGATTCAGCTTCAAATTGTGTGAATGAGGTTATATTATTCCTCATCTTTACAGCCTTGGTAGGCAGAAAGAATTTTTGCTAGAAACTTTTGAGCCAAGTCCTCCCATGTAGAAATAGACCCATTGGGCAATGAATTGAGTCAGCTCTATTTGATAGCACCATTAGTTCCTCCATTATATTTGAAAGTATCGCAAATTTCTAAGAAATTCACCAAATGAGAATTAGAATCATTACTGGGTAACCCATCAAACTGGACTGACGATTAAGTCATTTGAATGTAAGTTGACTTAATCTCAAAATTATTTGCACTATGGAAGGTCTTCTAATGCTTTGGTGCATACCTTGCAAACAAGTAATAACATAATCTTGTAGTGCTCTTTTTTCTTTAGGAACCAGATTAATGGCATTATCGCCATTGTTGTTATCATCCTTAGCCATTGTCTGAATTAAAGTTGCAACTTGCAAATTCTCCCTTCAACGTGTTTTGAAAGTTCTTTCTATCTTGATCAAAAGGAACAAGATTCAAATTATTTTTTCTTTGCATACAATGGCCAAAGATATCTGTAAATAAACAAAAAAAAAATTAAAACAGGAAAAATAAAATTTGAAGTAAGACTAAATTGCTTGGTACTAATATTAGTAAAAATTCTTTAAAAAAAATTCCCCAACAACGATGCCAAAAATTTTTAGTTAAAATTCCACTCAAGCAAGTATACGTGTTGCAAAGATAATATAATGGTAAGTAGAGTATCGATCCTAGAGAGAATTCATCTAAAATTTTTCTAATTACTAAAATTAGAACAATTTAATATTCTCTTAACAATCAAAATCAAACAATTGAATTAGTAAACTAAAACTAAACCAAACTTTTAAACTAAAAAGAAAATTCAAAGTAATAATAACTTGGGTAAAAATCAAATCAAACAAGCCTAGGATTACAATATCCCTCACACTTTATTTAAATCTTAACTCTCTTTCTTAATTTATTTTAACAGGTTGAATTGCTAACCTAGAGTCCTGAATTATTTATAAGGGTCTCTTGACTCGTCTTATAAAAATAGCTATTTTAACCCAAACATTATATCCCTATGTGAATTGAAATTAAAACAGATTCATTAAGTTCAAGCTCTAATTCTGGCTACATATAACGTAAAGGTATATCCCTATCCTGTACACAAATCAATTGATATAATCATATGCTATCTCAATTTTAGTCTACATTAAACTCCCTTTCCCAAGTTTGTTTAGGTTCCTAGATCAATTTAATTGGTGGCCAATCAATTAAAAAACATTAAAAACAAATTAGAATAAACAATTCAAATCCCATTAAAGATAAACAAGAAAGAGATTAAAAATTTAGATTACATGTGAGTTCAATTGTAATCTTAGAAAAATAAAATTAGCTACTCATAATTGTAAAGACAAATAACAATATATAAATTTCAAGCATTGAGAGTAACAAGAAAAATAAAAGCTAAGCGAGAAAACAAAACAATTATTTGCAGCCTTGCTTTTTGAGCTTCTGCCTCAACTTTCAGCTTCTTGAATCTCTAAGGGTTCTCTCCTTGATTTCTCCTAAAGCATCCTATTTATACTAACAATCTTAACCTAAAATTCCCTAAGTTAACCTATTGACTCTAACTTTTGGGCTTAAAAGTGTAATGAGGCACAAGCATCAAATATCATTTTTAAAATTTCCATTATCGCAGTATTACACAGAGTCATTTTCCAACGGTTTTTCTCTATCTTTTATGCTGAACTGGGGCAAAGTGATCTACATCCAAGTTCTAGCTCTGTCTCTCAACTTTCCACAAGCACAAGAATTGCATCATTTGGACATCTGGAGTGCGAGTTATGGTCAAAAAACTGAAGCATGTGCAAGCATAATTTTGGGTCCTTCAAACACCTTACTTTCCAAAATTAAGCCCTATTCCCTTAAATCCTACAAAAGCATAAAACTAATAAATAATAGCCAAATTAAAGTAAATAAACAAAAAAATTAAAATAACTTAATAAAAATAAATTAATTAAAAAAATAAAAAAAATCTAATTAAAATTTAAGGACTTAGCTAATATTTAATAACAAAATTAGACTAAAATAATTCTATAAAATAGAATTATCACCATGACATTGATAACTTTTAGTGGGGGATAGAGCAATACTTTTGGGCCACCAACATTACAATGATGGTAAGAAAATTAATACGACTTCTATATATCTTACTGACTTGGCATGTTTGTGGTGGCTTAAGAGATGTGACAAGAGGCACGATATACCTGCCTTCTTGAAGTGGATGGATTTTGTGCATGAGCTATGAGCTCAATTCTACCTTGAATATGCCCAAAATGAGGCATACAAAAAATTGAGATGCCTAATGCAGCGTGCAAGAGTTTGAGAATATGTGAAAGAGTTCACTAAGCTCATGTTGCAAATCAATGACCTGGGTGAGCGAGAAGCCCTATTCTGCT
Organism: Theobroma cacao; assembly: GCF_000208745.1. Taxonomy (NCBI): domain Eukaryota; kingdom Viridiplantae; phylum Streptophyta; class Magnoliopsida; order Malvales; family Malvaceae; genus Theobroma; species Theobroma cacao. The sequence continues at coordinate 20,100,075 of NC_030856.1, read as the reverse complement.
TCCTTGATGGGTTGAGGCCATGGGCAAAGTAAGAGCTTCAACACCTAGGGGTCTAGGATATCACTATTGCAATGGTTGTGGTAGAGTCCTTGATTGAATTTTGTAAACCTGAAGGTGTGAACAATGGTAAGAGGAAAGCCAAGGGTAGTCCACTACCAAACATGTGCCGAGGGGCAATACTAGTGGGTAAACTAGCTCACGGGGTACTAACCAAGGCAACAAGGCTAAGAAAGACAAAGGGAAGAAACCTCTAAAATGTTTTTTATGTGACAAACCACGTTGGGCTTGAGATTGCTTCAAGAGGAGCAAACTCTCCATCACTATACGAGAGGACAGCAATGAGCAATTGAAGGGCAAAACTTTGAGGTTAGAAACCATGATGCTATTAGGAATTTTGAGAATACGGTTGTTACGACCCAAATTTTGGGCCATGACCGGCTCATGGACCCAATGGACATAGCCCACTAGGCCCAAGCAAGCCTATCCATATGATCTATTCATCATTCCATTAAAAGTTTCTAAAGTTATATTTCATCATTCCAATTCATAATAATGTTAACTATAGCCATTTCATAGTGGCATTTCCAATCAAATACACATATATTGTCTAAAACATATATCTTAGTATTATACATCACATCTACGTATTTACAACAAAAATGACTCTGGGCTTCCAGCGGAGTGACCATGGTGAAGGTGCGTCTACGAAATGCTCGGTCACCTACCAAGGATAGGAATCTATAAGGACACCTCGACCTAGTTACCGGCTGCTTCTTGATATGAAAACATGAAGTTGAAAACGGTGAGTATAAACCCAGTAAGTGAACATAAGAAGGGAACAAGCAAACGAGAAGGAAAGTTTAAAGAGATCATGATGCATTCATTTTCAAACAATGCAATTTAGTTTCATTCTTATTAAAACCTCTCATTAAACCCTTAAATGGTTAATCACTTGATAATGATAAATCCACACATAATAAAGAAATGGTAGAATGAAAGTTTCAGTGATATACAAGCAAGCCAAATGAAACGACGGGTCCTCGCTGCAGCGAAATTTTTGCTGCAGTGAAGTTCGGCTCAAATTATTAACGGAATGAGGGTTCTCTGAACTGGCCAAGGGTTTCTCTTTAAACCCCTCATTTTCGACTTAGTTAATTAATTCCTTGATGTTGGAAGTCAATGATCCACTATGGTGTTAAAGGGGTGGAAAATATGGCAAAATTCATCAAGGTAGTCAAGTGGGACAGAAAGTTTCTCGTTGCAGCGAAATTCATTCTCCCTGCAGCGAAATTCAAGTGACCAAAACAGAAAGTTTCTCGCTGTAGTGAGAAGCTCCAGTAAATTTCTCGCTTCAGCGAGAACCAAGTTAGGCAAACCCCTCAAACCCGAGAGTTTCTCGCTGCAACGAGAAACAGGACACTAACAACAAGTTTTCTTTCCCTCAAGAGAAGGCCATTTAGCTGCAAAGACAAAATCAACCTGAACATGTTTTAGAAATTTTCTAAAGATCAACATGCAAGATTCACATGTACAAAACCATATACCATACTCATGAACTTTCTATAACAGACATATCTATGTATGTATATATATATATATATATATATATATATATATATATATATAT